>NC_058522.1:587467000-587767000 GCF_904849725.1 Hordeum vulgare subsp. vulgare | reverse complement strand
GTTGGCCCACCTACTGGAAAGGAATTCATTGACTGATATTGCATTCTGACTGTACATCATAGGAGATGACCAGTAAGCCCAAATCCACCATGGTCGGATGTCACCTGTTCACGTTACGTTAAAGATTAATTAGGACAGAGAAGGTTAGTTTAATTACTTTCATCCATGCATGCAAATGAGATTAGGCTGATTTATCATGCCTAGCTAGCTTGTCTGTCATGACATGATGCTTGCTTACCTCTAGGTATGATAAATCCTCCAAATACGAAAATAAGAAGGATCACAAACATCCCAAAAGTGTTGGCCACAACCATTGATTTCAAAACAGCACCAAGAAATCGGAACAAAGCCATTGCCATTTGGTGAGTACCGAAGAAAGCTAAAAGCTGACGAAAGAACCTGCGATGAGCAAATAAATAGATGAATAATTAATGAAAAAGTATATATATATATATATGTATATATATATATATATATATATATATATATATATATATATATATATATAAATTAATTAGTAGAGGAGATGTATGTATATACATACCTTCCTGGAGCAGGTGCGAACCCCATCACATAGTAGGTGAGCACGACCCACACCGCGGACTCCATAAGCGAAACAGGAATTCTTAAGATGATGGTTACCAGTGCAAAGGTCCACGGCGGAAAGAACAAGAAATCCCTTTGTTTGTAGAAGGTAGGAAGCATTTTAATGGTGAGTTGTAGCTCAGCAAACCCATTGAACAAGACGGTGATTAAGCTGAAAGTCAGAGCACCAAAGAATTTGCCGCCGTCAGAGATGTTCCCATACGGCATCTTTGTTCTGAGGAAGACGGTCATGGCCATGAGCCCAAGGATGATGAGCTGGGTAACCTTGAAGATGTAGATGAAGGAGTTGCGCTTCATCAATAGCTGCTCCCTCGACAGCACTGTCTTGATTGACTCCCAGCTGGACTGCCCATACTTGTTGGTGGTCAAGGCAGCAGGATGGGTTTTGGACTTGTCAAAAGGGATTTGCAGCTCCTTGAGCATCCGCTGGCCTACATGGAATGACTTGAAACGTTGGGCAAACTCTGGGACAGACACGTGGCGATACTGCTGCTGCTGGTCAAGGCACCAGTACTGTTGCTGGTCTTTCTTGGAAGTGACCTCTTGAAGGAAGTCGGCAACTCCTTTCCGTTCAGGGCACCGGAAACCAGCAGCTTCAAAGAATTCCAAGATGTTGTCGCGTGGCCCATGGTACACTATGTACCCTTCTGATAGAAGAATGATGTCATCAAACAGGTTGTAGGTCTCTGGCGGTGGTTGTAGGAGGGAGATGATGACGGTCTCATTCAGCACATGGACCAACTGTCTTATGTATTTCACAATCTCAAATGTGCTAGAGCTGTCCAAACCAGTGGAGATTTCATCCATGAACAAAGCCCTTGCAGGTCCTGTTAACATCTCCCCTGCAATTCCATAAAACCATTCGATATATTATATATATATGAATTAAGTAAGGAAATCCTTCCGATCCGGCCACGAATGGAAGGGCTAGCTGAGCTAAAGCTTATTCGGTAGGGAATGCATGCATACCAGTTGTTACACGCTTCTTTTGGCCGCCAGAAATTCCTCTGATCATGTCGTCACCAATGGGCATATCGGCACAAATGTCAAGCCCAAGCACCTTGAGAGTAAGATCGGTTATAATATTACTCTCCTGGCCTTGGACTGCGGTAGCTTTCATGTAAGCATCGATCTCAGGATCAGGCTTGATGGCAGCTTGGCGCTCCCTGGCAGCGAGCTCAGCGAGCATGTCATATCTGGCACCGACGCCTAAGCAGCGCCTGGAGAAATCGAGCGTCTCTCTTACAGTCATCTCTGCGTTGTGGAGATCGTACTGGCTGACGTACGCGCTGGTCCTCTCAGGGTAGAACTCGTCGAATGTATGACCACAGTAGGTGATGTCGCCAGATACCTGCATGCATGGTGGTTATTTGTTTGTTTATCTTTGTATGTATGTATGTATATGCGCTCCCGTCATAATATATATATATATATACAAGGAGAATAACGAAGAAGAAGAAGAAACAAGATGTTGTTTGAAA
This sequence comes from Hordeum vulgare subsp. vulgare, assembly GCF_904849725.1. NCBI lineage: Eukaryota > Viridiplantae > Streptophyta > Magnoliopsida > Poales > Poaceae > Hordeum > Hordeum vulgare. The sequence continues at coordinate 587,764,913 of NC_058522.1, read as the reverse complement.
GGAAATTAACCTTGAGGCTTTTGTCGAGCTTGCCGGTGAGGGCTCGCATAAGTGTGCTCTTTCCTGAAGATGGAGGTCCAAGAAGAAGGGTCATCCTGTACGTACATACATACATGCATAACTAGTTAGTTAATTGGCTTGAAAGGAAGGAAGAAAGAAAGAAAGAAAGAAAGAAGGAAGACCTGGATGGTTTGAGGATGCCATTGACGTTTTGGAGTATGTTGATGGTCTTCTTGTTGGAGGAAGCAAGGCGTCCGAAAAGACTCTGCAATATCATTTTCATTTCATTTAATGGGTGGTGTAAGCAAATGATGCATCGCAATCGCATGCATGGTGATATTATCAATGGAATAAATGAAATGACAAATCGTCGTCGTTAGGATGCATAGAGACATTTGGATGTAAGTGTAAGAAAGAAAAATGGGCATGGCTGTTAGAGACATTTGGTCGAACACCTGAGCTCCCCTATCTTTAACATATCTTATCTTATCTATCCTAAAAATGGGAGTCCAAGAAGAGAAGAGAAGAGAAGAGAGTGGGATCGATGTCGTCGTCGTTGATCCTTCTTTCCTTCCTCTTCTTCCTCTTCCTCTGCTCCGCCGCCGCCAGCAGGAACGAAGGAGCTTGGGCTTGGGTGGAGGAGAAATGAATGAAGACACCGACGTGGGCTATTATAAAACAAAGCCGTTTAGCCGCGTGCTTCTGGGCCGGCCCGCTATACTATTAGTAGAAAACCCCCTCAATCAATCAATAAAAAAATAAAAGAAAAAGAAAAAGAAAAATAGTAGCATCCTAAAAACAATTTCTATCCTAAAAAAAAGGACATTTTTTTTCTTCTTCCTCCAACAAAACAAACCAAACCAAAACAAAAAGAGCTAAATAAGTTCAACTCCGGGACAGTAACGAAAAATAATGAATGAAGTAATCAGTATGATGAATACTCCTACATGCATGCATGCTACCTTGGGTTGGGTTGGGTTGGATGTATATATATACGGAGTAAAAGAAAAGGAAAAAAAGAAAAGAACCTGTAGTAAGTTAGTTGCCGAGTTCCATAGCGTTGGTAGGGCGCTGGTGCCGACGAAGGCGTCCACCTCCACCGACAAACCCTGGTACCTTACCTCGATCGCCGGAAGGTCGATCCCAACCCTGTCCATCCGGTCCCTTAGCCGCCGGAGGAACCTCTCGCTGTCGTCCTGGAACACACGCTCCAGCAGCGCCCTTCCTGCCTCACCGCTTGCGAGGTGGTCGATGTCCACCAGGCCCTGCAGCTCGTGGCCGTCCGCGCCTCCGGCATGGCTGAGGATCACTGCGCGTCGCAGGCGGTCGTACGTGGGCAGCTTCTCCAGGGCCGCCCACCGCAGGTTCTCCTCCTCGTCGTCGTGCCCCTGCTGCGAAGCGGCGCGGCCGAAAGGGTCGTCGGCGCCGGCGGGCTGGCGGAAGGAGTGGGAGATGGACCCACCACCACCACCGGAGCGGCGCGAGCCGTAGGAGACAGAGCCCATGCTGCGGCGGCTGCCGGAGAGCGTCCCAAGCTGTATCCCCCCGGACCCGGGGCCTGCTGCAGCAGGATCCATGGCCATGGCCTTGTGTCCCTTAGTCTTGAGTCTTGAGTCTTGATCGATCGAGTGGTGGAGTAGGTTTGCTACGTATGTGTTATTAGCACTTATGTATGTATATGTGGAGATGGAGTAGGTGTAGGTGTTGGTGTTGGAAATGGGGCTGATCCTCCCTGCATGTGCATGTGCTTGTTCCTCTTCCTCCTCCTCTTCTTCTTCTTGCCTTGAGATATCTTGATGCAAATGTGTGTATATATATCCCTCCTTCAAGTTTAAGGCTCAAGTGAAGGGATACAGCAGTATCTCAAGGCATGTGGAAAATCAAAGCATTGGTCAGCAGCCAGCCTCCCTTCCCTGATTAGTATTGCTATTAGTATATTGTTTCTAGAATAACGATACATAATTATTTGATGTTGAGGGAAACTTCCTCCAACTGTTCTTAATTTGCTTGGCTTTGCTGTGAGGAGAGGAGAGGAGACTTACTAGAAGGAAGGAAGGAAGGAAGGAAGAAAGGAAAGAAATTCAGATGCGACCAAGAAGGGAAGAAAGAATAGTAGGCAGTTGATTTTGGCATGACAACAACATGAGCCATCCATGGGATGAGAATGCATGGTTAGATGGAGTTGATTTGACAGGTCAAACTTTGCTTACTGCATACAGAGATACGACCACTACTATTCTATTCCGGCTTGCCGCCCGCTCCAAGTAACTAACGCAACTTCATTGCTCACCACGTCACACCTTTTTACTTTATTTTATGGGCAAAGCTACCCGGATGATTTTTAAAAATTATCCATCACCTAGCTAGCCGTCGGATGCCGATCTAACGCCCCGCATCCCCGTCGCATGATCAGTAGTTATTTTCTAAAACGACGCTCGACTTGCGGAAACTTTCGCTTTGTTGCAAGAAATAAACTTTGGATCCATTAATTCCTGAAACAACGGTCGAGTTTCAGAAACAATTTGCTTGTTGCAGAATTTTTTTTCTTCGTCTTTCTGTAATATAGGTATTTTTACGAAAGAATTTTTTGCAACAACGGTCGAGTTTCAGGAATTTTTGCAATGAAAGTCACGTTGCAGCCGGGATCCATGCTCAACGGAGAGTCGGACGCGCGAGCAGGGACACATCTCCAGCGAGGCAGAGAAGCTCCCCGGCGGCGGGAGCTCGCCGACGTCCGCGCCGCACACCTCCTCTTCGCCGCGCAAGGTGGGGATCCGGCGATCCGGCGAGGGGCTGGATCTCGTCGACGAGCTGGCGAGGACTGACGGCGGCGGTGGTTCGCCGGACTCCGGCAGGCTCGTCCCCGGTAGCAAAGGAGCCACGACGAGGAACCTGGAGTACTCTAGCTTCAGCCCCCATTCCTGAAACAATGCTACAGTTTCTGAAACAACGAGCCAGTTTCGGGAAATGGTTCGTGATCGAGGCGGGATCTAACGAATGAGCGGGCGGCGGATGGATCAACCGGATCAGCCGGTGGGATGTAATCTTTTCCCATATTTTATTTGGGTACTACGCCTGTGGGCCCACCCCAATAGTTGGACCGGTCATGTCCTAGTCGTCCGATGTAGCCAGCCCGCTGTTCGATCTACGTTGACTTTTTCATCTCTTTTTTCCTTTTTCAAGCGCAACCCTTCCCTTCTCTATACTGCCGCAAGCCGCCCCACCCCCGCCGCAGCGCCGCAAAACGCACCCTGCAGCACCGCAAGCCGCCCCGCCCCCGTCGCAGCGCCGCAAAACGCACCCTGCAGCACCGCAAGCCGCCCCGTCCCCGCCGCAGCGCCCCAAAACGCACCCTGCAGCACCGCAAGCCGCCCCGTCCCCGCCGCAGCGCCGCAAAACGCACCCTGCAGCACCGCAAGCCGCCCCGTCCCCGCCGCAGCGCTGCAAAACGCACCCTGCAGCACCGCAGCACCCGCTGGTCGCTGTCTTTGCAGCTCCTGCCGTGGCCGCTCGCCGTCGTTGTCAAGAAAAGCTTCAACCATGGAAGAAAAGCTTCAACCGGCGTTAAGAAAAGCTTCAACCGCTGTAAAAAAAATGTTTTGATCGGAATGGAGAAAAAATTAACCATGGCAGAAAAGCTACATCGGCCGTGAAGAAAAGCTTCAACCGACGTCAATAAAAGCTTCAACTGCTGTGAAAAAATGTTTCGATCGAAATGGGAAAAAACTTTAACCATGACAGAAAAAGCTTCATCCGGCATGAAAAAAAGCTTCAACCAGCGTCAAGAAAAGCTTCAACCATTGTGAAAAAAATGTTTCAATCGGAATGAAAAAAAACTTCAACCATGACAGAAAAGCTTGATCCGGTGTGAAAAAAGCTTCAACCGGTCGGTATGAACAAAAGCTTCCATCGTGAAACTTCCAAAAAAAGACAAGTGTTGGCGAGAGCTACGGTGTGATGGCGAAAGCTACAACTAGCATTGACGAGAGCTACAAACGGCCATGGAAAAAGCTTCAACCGGTTATAGCTCCGGCGTGGTCGGGACCGATGAGGTAGGTAGCTACTGGCGGCCATGCACTAGTAGAAAACAGGGCTATCATTCGGCCCTGGCCAGCCCATTAGTCCCGGTTAGTCCCGGTTCTTCAAGAACCGGGACCAATGGGGGTATTAGACCCGGTTCGTGAGCCCAGGGGGCCGGCCGGGGCCTCATGGGCATTGGTCCCGGTTCGAGCCACGAACCGGGACCAATGGTCCTCGCTGCTGGCCCACAACCATTGGTCCCGGTTCGTGGCATGAACCGGGACAGAAGGGGTGGCTTTAGTCCTGGTTCATGCCACGAACCGGGACAAATAACTTGCCTATATATACCCACCGCCACGGCAGAGCACTCCAGAGTGCTCTGTTTTTTCAATCCGGCGAGGTTTCTAGTTCACCTCCTATGCACATGAGGTGTTCACCTCCTATGCACATGAGGTGTTCGATGAAATGCCCGAGCCACACTAGTTAAGCTTTCTCCTCTCGAAGCTCGACCTAGGAGCTCCATTTTTTCGAGATTTGTCTAGATTTAGGGGTCCGCCACGCCCCGTCCCCGTTTTCACCGCCGTTGATCGCCCGCGCCGATCTCGTCGCCGGCACCACCGTGGTGAGCCTCTTGTTCTTATCTTCTTTATGATACTTGTCTGATTTTCTTACTTTAGATAGATATTTGTCTGATTTTCTTAATTTTGACACACATAATTATATGTAATGCACGCAGATGAACCGGCAATGGATGTATGGTGACAGACACACCTCCGAGTACATTAAGGGCGTGCATATTTTTCTCGAAGTGGCTGAGGCAAACAAGCAGAATGGTTTTATGTGTTGTCCGTGTAGTAAATGTGGGAATACGAAGTCTTACTCTGACCGGAAAATCCTTCACACCCACCTGCTTTACAAGGGTTTCATGCCACACTATAATGTTTGGACGAGGCATAGAGAAATAGGGGTTATGATGGAAGACGGCGAAGAAGAAGAGGACGATGACAACTATGTGCCCCCTGAATACGGTGATGCTGCAACGGGGGGAGCTGCTGAAGATCAAGAGGAACCAGACGATGTGCCCGATGATGCTGCAATGGGGGAAGCTGCTGAAGATCAAGAGAAACCAGACGATGTGCCCGATGATGATCTCCGCGGGGTCATTGTCGATGCAAGGATGCAATGCGAAAGTCAAAAGGAGAAGCTGAAGTTCGATCGCATGTTAGAGGATCACAAAAAAAGTTGTACCCCAATTGTGAAGATGGCAACACAAAGCTGGGTACCGTACTGGAATTGTTGCAGTGGAAGGCAGAGAATGCTGTGCCTGACAAAGGATTTGAGAAGCTACTGAAAATATTGAAGAAGAAGCTTCCAAAGGATAATGAATTGCTTGACAGTACGTACACTGCAAAGAAGGTCGTATGACCTCTAGGATTGGAGGTGCAGAAGATACATGCATGCCCTAATGACTGCATCCTCTACTGCGGTGCGTACGAGGATTTGAACGCATGCCCGGTATGCGGTGCATTGCGGTATAAGATCAGACGAGATGACCCTGGTGATGTTGACGGCGAGCCCCGCTGGAAGAGAGTTCCTGCGAAGGTGATGTGGTATGCTCCTATAATACCACGGTTGAAACGACTATTCAGAAACAAAGAGCATGCCAAGTTGATGCGATGGCACAGTGAGGACCGTAAGAAAGACGGGAAGTTGAGAGCACCCGCTGACGGGTCGCAGTGGAGAAAAATCGAGAGAGAGTACTGGGCTGATTTTGCACGTGACCCAAGGAACGTATGGTTTGGTTTAAGCACGGATGGCATTAATCCGTTTGGGGAGCAGAGCAACAATCATAGCACCTGGCCCGTGACTCTATGTATGTATAACCTTCCTCCTTGGATGTGCATGAAGCGAAGTTCATTATGATGCCAGTTCTCATCCAAGGCCCTAAGCAACCCGGCAACGACATTGATGTGTACCTAAGGCCATTAGTTGATGAACTTTTACAGCTGTGGAATGGAAACGGTGTACGTGCGTGGGATGAGCACAAACAGGAGGAATTTAACCTGCACGCGTTGCTGTTTGTAACCATCAACGATTGGCCCGCTCTCAGTAACCTTTCAGGATAGACAAACAAGGGATACCACGCATGCACGCACTGTTTAGCTGACACCGAAAGTATATACCTGGGAAGCTGCAGGAAGAATGTGTACCTGGGCCATCGTCGATTTCTTCTGACCAACCATCAATTTCGAAAGAAAGGCAAGCATTTCAAAGGTGAGGCAGATCACCGGAAGAAGCCCGCCATGCGTACCGGTGATCACGTACTTGCTATGGTCAATGATTTACACGTAATCTTTGGAAAGGGTCCCGGCGGACTAGCTGTTTCGAGTGACGCTGGGGGACACGCACCCATGTGGAAGAAGAAATCTATATTTTGGGACCTACCCTACTGGAAAGACCTAGAGGTCCGCTCTTCGATAAACGTGATGCACATGATGAAGAACCTTTGCGTCAACCTGCTAGGCTTCTTGGGCGTGTATGGGAAGACAAAAGATACAGCTGAGGCACGGGAGGACCTGCAACGTTTGCATGAAAAAGACAGCATGCCTCCAAAGCAGTATGAAGGTCCTGCCAGCTACGCTCTTACCAAAGAAGAGAAGGAAATCTTCTTTGAATGCCTGCTTAGTATGAAGGTCCCGACTGGCTTCTCGTCGAATATAAAGAGAATAATAAATATGGCAGAGAAAAAGTTTCAGAACCTAAAGTCTCATGACTGCCACGTGATTATGACGCAACTGCTTCCGGTTGCATTGAGGGGGCTTCTACCGGAAAACGTCCGATTAGCCATTGTGAAGCTATGTGCATATCTCAATGCCATCTCTCAGAAGGTGATCGATCCAGAAATCATACCAAGGCTAAGAAGTGATCTGGTGCAATGTCTTGTCAGTTTCGAGCTGGTGTTCCCACCATCCTTCTTCAATATCATGACGCACGTCCTAGTTCATCTAGTTGACGAGATTGTCATTCTGGGCCCCGTATTTCTACACAATATGTACCCCTTTGAGAGGTTCATGGGAGTCCTAAAGAAATATGTCCGTAACCGTGCTAGGTCAGAAGGAAGCATCTCCATGGGCCATCAAACAGAGGATGTCATTAGGTTTTGTGTTGACTTCATTCCTGACCTTAAGAAGATAGGTCTCCCTAAATCGGGGTATGAGGGGAGACTTACTGGAAATGGCACGCTTGGAGGGGAGACAATAATATGCAGGGATGGATATTCTTGGTCTCAAGTACACTGCACAGTTCTACAGAACTCTACCTTGGTGACCCCTTATGTCGATGAACACAAGAACAGTCTGCGCTCCAAACACCCGGAGCAGTGCGACGACTGGATTACATGTGAACACATCAGGACTTTCAGCAGTTGGTTGGAAACACGTCTCAGATATGAAAACACTGTTTGTGATGAGCTGTACTCGTTGTCCAGGGGACCATCTTCGACTGTTATGATTTGGAAAGGATACGAGATAAATGGGAATACATTTTACACGATCGCCCAAGATCAAAAGAGCACCAACCAAAACAGCGGTGTCCGCTTTGATGCAGCCACCGAGAGGGGAAAGGACACATATTATGGTTACATAGTGGACATATGGGAACTTGACTACGGAGTAGATTTTAAGGTCCCTTTGTTTAAGTGCAAATGGGTCAATCTGTCAGGAGGCGGGGTACAGGTAGACCCACAATACGGAATGACAACAGTGCATCTGAACAATCTTGGGTACACTGACGAACCGTTCATCCTAGCCAATGATGTGGCACAGGTTATCTATGTGAAGGACATGTCTACCAAACCGAGAAAAAAAAAATAAAGAAGCGAATACATCATACGATAAGCCAAAGCGCCACATAGTTCTTTCAGGAAAAGGGACATCGTGGGAGTGGAGGGCAAGACAGACATGTCCGAAGATTATGAAAAGTTCCATGAAATTCCTCCCTTCAAAGTCAAGGCTGACCCAAGCATCCTGATAAATGATGAAGATTATCCATGGTTACGGCGCAATAAGGAAAGGACACAAGCGAAGAAAAAGTGAAGACTTTCTCCACAACTATTATGATGATACCATGCCAACTTTCAACCTTTTTGTAGTTCATTTGAAATGCATGTTGTAACAGACAAGTTTCCGTATGAATATGCATGTTTTAACACACAAGTTTCCGTATAAAATGCCTTTGTAACAGCCTTAGAACTGGTACTAAAGGAATCAACTAAAAATCTTTTATAAACCTCTAGAATTATTGAATCTAAATTATATATAATTTTGTTACAAACTTTAATAGCAAAAAGAATTATCATAAAAGAAAATAAATAAGTAATTAGAATTTTGTTCAAAACATTAAAAGCAAAAAGAATTATCATAAAAGAAAATAAATAAGTAATTAGAATTTTGTTACAAACTTTAATAGCAAAAGAATTATCATAAAAGAAAATAAATAAGTTATTAGAAACCACTCCGAGCCCCTCTCGGCTAGCGAGGTGAGACTAAACATAGCACCGCACCGCGCCAGCCCACGCCCTTTGATCCCGGTTGGTATTTATTTGTTAAAAAATGGACTAAAAAGAATGAATTAAAAAGAATCAAATAAAACATTAATAAAAAGAATGAACTAAAAAAATCAAAAAATATAAACTAAAAAAAGTTTTCATAAAATCAAAAAAAAATTGCAACAAAATAGATGCACTTATAGAGAAAATTCAACCTAAACACCTTTCGATTTTTAGGTTGAATTTTCTTTATAAGACACTTCGAATAAGCAGCCGTAGAAGGGCTTATAAACCATTAACAGGGCGCATCGCTTGGCAGGTGGGACTAAACTTCTTCGGAACTGCCGCGAACACACCTTTTGTCCCGGTTGATGGCATCAACCGGGACTAAAGGGGTGCATTGGTCCCGGTTTGTGCCACCAACCGGGACCAAAGGTCTCTGTTTCCCGCCCTTTGGGCTGTTGAAAAGAGCCACCAACCGGGACCAAAGGTCTGTGTTTCCCGCCCTTTGGGCTGCTGAAAAGAGGCCTTTGGTCCTGGTTGGTACCATGAACCGGGAGCAATGCTCTGCCTATATAAGCAGCACTCGCGAAAATTTGGTTCTTCCCCGCCGCCCGAAGCCGCCAGACTGCCTTGCCTTCTCGCTGTCGTCGCCTCGCCGTCGCCGTCGTCGCCCTGCGTCGTCCCGCGCCGCCCCGACGCCGTTGCCGCCCCCCGCCCCGTGCCCCGCGACGCCGCCGGCCCCTGCCCGTCGCCGCCCCGCCCCGGCCCGCGCCGCACCTCACCGTCGACCGTCGCCGTGCCGCCCCACCCCGTGCCGCACCTCACCGTCGACCGTCGCCGTGCCGCCCCGCCCCGCGCCGCACCTTGCCGTCGCCGTGAGCAAATATTTTTTTTCTGTTAAAAGATTTTTTTGGGTGATATTATTGTTGAATATGCATGTTTGTATGTTCATATATATGCAAAGATCGAATATGTAGAAAAATTATGATTTTTTTCTGTTCATAGAATTTTTATGATTTTTATGTCAAATTTATATGTAAAGAACGAAAATCGTGAGTACTTTTCTAGCCATTGAGATTGAGTAATCACCTCTCTTATATAGTCTGAATCGACCACCTGCATGCGCTAGCATATATATAGATAGTGAGATGGATCATGCATTTTAAGCCCCTTCACATTTTTATTGTTAAGCGGGTACATATCATCAGTGTGATCATATATGAATGATCCTGTATGTGCGGGTTGCAAATGAAAAGTTGAATTGACAGGTTGTGGGGTTGTGGCGGTTAGGACCTTCATCATTATCTAAAAGGATGACATTGTCGTAGTTCCATGTGTCGTCGTGGGAATTTTTTAGAATCTCAAATGATGTATCCATGTGGGTGTAAAATCATACAAACTATTACATGAGCCAAACCAAGTTCAGATTATTTGACTAGCAAGATGTTAATGCTATCATTTTGGGCACTAAAATTATCATAATGCACAATGCAATGGTCGTATCCATGTGAGTTTCAAATCATACAAACAATTACAGGAGCCAAATGAAAATTCAGATCATTTGACAAGCAAGATTTAGTGTCATTTTTTCGCTCTAAAATTATCATAAGAACATACAATTCTCTGAGAGCATGGCATGTTTCTGATTGTTTATTACCTGAACAGGTACGACTTAACATATTTCTTTAAATCTTTAAAATCAATTGGTTAGTGCTAAGTAATCATTCACGGTCATATGTTTGATGTTGCTCAGTGGAGATTAGCTTAGGGGCTGTAAGTGCGAATTATAACAATATAGCAAAATCATTCAATCATTCAATTACGAATATGTAAGTGAAATATTGCAAAGCATTCATATGGTCAGATTTACATCACAACTCACCCCAAACAAAACATGGTTGTTACGCAATGTCAAAGGTAAGTAAAAATTTGTCTACATGTTTCCTGGAGTGTCGCCTCTAGTAAAAAAATGCAGGATTTTTAAACGCGTGAATAGGAAATTTTAATAGAATTTAATGATTTTTTTGTTCATAGTATTTTCTTTATCAATTTATGTATATGTTCATATTGTGTATGTATAGAAAAATTGTGCAACTATGGACTATACATTCCTCTAGATAAAGCAAAGTCTGTGGTAATTTGTTATTTATTTTTAGAAGCACACTGATATAAGAAGTAGTTTATTTTTAGCAAAAAAATTTATTAGAACTAGTTTATTTTTTAGTTCATTTTACGATGCCTATCCCGCATCCTCGTCGTCGACTCGGCGGAGGACGACACCTTCTTGATCAGAGGGGCCCTGTCCGGGACTGGGCTCCGCCCGGCTGGTATTGGGAGGTGCTACCTTCCGGGGGGGGGGGGGGCGTAGGTTGGTGAGGAGCCAGCCCGTTGTTGACCCGATCTTTGTTTGGTGGCGGTCTCGTGGGCCAGTGACGGTGCCGAGGCTTCCGGACACTGCGGAGGTGGTACGTCACCGTGTCAGAGAGGAGGACGAGCACGTCCGTCGCTACATGATTGCGTTGGAGGGCAGGTTCGACAATACCTGGCAGGGTCTTTAGGGATCTCACTGGAGCTATGATCATGTGATGGTTCCTTCTCTTTGGGTGTCCACCGCCCGCGACGATACCCGTCGGGCGCTACGGTTCTAGCTGTATTAGTGATGCTACATGTATGACACGAGATGATGTAGGTTTCCTTATAATTTAATGCATGCTAATTTGAATACTACTTTATTTTACGATTTGGTTTTGCTTATTGAATGCTCAAATTGGAAAAGTACTCCTACTTTGAATGCTAAAATTGGAGAGCACTATGCAGAAAAGTCCTACCTAATACTGATGATCATGTTGTTGTAAATATTGTATGACAATGTTGTAAAGGGTAGTAATTGGTCTCTTCGGCTGCTTTTCAGAGATGGAGTTCTTCACGATTATACTTGAGAAATCCTCCAGCAGGCAGGTGCTTCCGGACAATTTTGTGAAGATGTTGGACGGCCATCGGCCACAGAACATGAAGCTGAGGCAGGCCGGCAACGGGCTTCGCAAGCTGTGGGATGTGGAGGTGGTGTTCGACACCGATGGAAGCTTGTACCTAGATTGTGGCTGGAAGCAGTTCGTCCGTGCCTACGACCTGCGAGACGGGTACTTCCTTGTCTTCAGGTACGACGGCAACGCCACGTTCGCCGTGAAGGTGTTCGACACGACTATGTGTCGGAGGCGCTACCAGGACGACGACGATGCCAGTATGCTCTGTCTCTTCTTCCTCTCCATTAGGCTATGTCTCACACCCATTTTTTTTAAAAAAAAATTGCATTTGGCAAGACAATGGGAGCAGGAGCAGCGAGTACTGACAATGTTGTAAAGGGTAGTAATTGGTCTCTTCTGCTGCTTTTCAGAGATGGAGTTCTTCACGATTATACTTGAGAAATCCTCCAGTAGGTAGGTGCTGCCGGACAATTTTGTGAAGATGTTGGACGGTCATCGGCCACAGGACATGAAGCTGAGGCAGGCCGGCAACGGGCTTCGCAAGCTGTGGGACGTGGAGGTGGCATTCGACACCGATGGTAGCATGTACCTAGATCGTGGCCAGAAGCAGTTCGTCCGTGCCTACGACCCGCGGCATGGGTACTTCCTTGTCTTCAGGTACGACGACAAGGCCGCATTCGCCGTGAAGGTGTTCAACACGACTATGTGTCGGAGGCGCTACCAGGACGACGACGATGCCAGTACGCTCTGTCTCTTCTTCCTATCCATTAGGCTATGTCTCACAACCATGTTAAAAAAACTTTTTTGCATTTGGCAAGGCAATGGGAGCAGGAGCAGCGAGTACTGCCACAGGTGCTATGTTTACAGCATCAGCGACTCTGGCTATAGCAAAAGTAGCAGCGACTATGGCTACAACAAAAGTAGCAGCGACGATGGCCTTGCGATGGTGATCCCACAGCTGGGCGACATGGCCATGCCAATTCTGGTAGAGGAGTACATCCTACAGCCTGGCCTGGGGCTTCGCCGCTCTAAGCGCATCAGGATGATGAAGGAGAAGGTGAAGAAGCAGGAGTGAAGATCTTAAGAACCTGATGGAGCTTTAATCTTTATAGTGTAAACCTTTTAAGTACGATAGTGTTGAACTGCTACTGCACTTTTAAGTATGATGGTGGTGTGCCTGATGAAATTTTATGCATGCTCATGGATGCTCATTGATGAAAGATAAAATTATTTCTTTTTGTGCTTGATCATGGATGCTCCTTGGTTGGTGTATATAACAACCTAAATTAACCCCTAAACCAGCCCCTTTCAAAAAAAAAACTCAGCTTCAGTCAGGTGCTGACGCGTGGATGCCTTTTGGTCCCGGTTGGTGTCACCAACCGGGACTAAAGGCCCCCCCTGCCTGGCCTGGCCGCAGCGGCCACGTGGAGGCCCATCTGTCCTGGTTGCTGTAAGAACCGGGACTAAAGGCCGAGGGCATTAGTAACGACCTTTTAGTCCCGGTTCCAAAACCGGGACAGAAGGCCCTTACGAACCGGGACAAAAGGCCCTTTTTCTACTAGTGATGGGGACGAGTGCTGGTTTCCACACGACCCGTGCTGGTGGATGGGCTGTCGCTCGCCGGAGCAGCATGGGGCGGGTAGATATGGCCGCTCGTCTGAGCAGCATGGGCAGGTGATGATGCTCGCCGGAGCGAATATGCGGTGGTGCGAGCAAGAGACAGAGGTGAGGCAGAAGGGGATGTACGCGACAAGAGTGACTGGACCTATTTATCACTTGGGGAAGAATGGGATGCAGATAGGAAAGCAATGTGGTGGGAGGAGGAAGATGCGAAGGAGATAAGGCAATAAGCGGTAGGAGTGGGCCTTAATAGTGTACGTGGCTGCCTGGTCGATGCCAGCGCACGGTTCGACCGACGCAACGCTAAGCCGGTCGTCCGGTGTAAAACTTTTCCCACCATGTAAACGTCTACGGAGAGTCACTACTAGAATAATTGTAGTTGTCGATGCTTTTTCTATCCCGACGGCCCTCGTCCGCATATATGAAGGTATGCCGACGTCCATGTGAAGATTGTCGGTGTAGTTAGGCCGTAACCATACCTCCATCTATGCCGACGAGACCGTCAGCGTAGATAGGCCGTCGGCTTATCACCGTCTATACCGACAGGGGCCGTTGGCGTATAACAACCGTCGGCACATTTGTGGTCCCGCCGTGTGAGACCGAACAGCAGGTTGACGCCGTTAAAACTATGCCAACGGCGAGCGTCGGCATATCTTTTACCTTTTTTATTCATCAAAAGTCCACGTGGCAAATCTATGCCGACGGCCCCGTTGGCATACAAATTATTTTATTTTACATTTTTAAAGACGTTAGCTTTGATTGATTTAAATCATACTTATATAAATTAAACATACACATATTATATATGGATCTGGGGCAAAATTTTCCATAGATTATGAATATCCGGTTTGTTTTTTTACTTTTGAATATGCTAAAATATAACCTCAAGTACTTTTGCATACAGGCCGTTGTACTTAGTAAAAATCACAATTAATTAATACTTCCATAGATTTGAAAAGTATTAAATGATTTTTAATCATAATCACACATCGAGTCCTCATGCGTGGCTCCCGAGTGTGACCCCCTTCACGGACGACACTGCCACCCTCACTTTGAGGTGGGAAATGTGCGTGTTGGGTCAAGCTGGAGGGAATCTAGTGGTGGGTTGAGCCCAGACCTTGTTCTGAAATGTTCCTATGGCCCGACCTATCGCAACCAGGTGGAAGAGTCCATTGGTCAAAGCCCGTCCAGTAAAAGTCAAAGGCCTAGATCTTCGGGTCTACTGTACTACGTTGATGTCATTATGAGTTCCTGGCATATCAAAGAAGGAGTGCCAAATCAAGAGGTCATGTGTGGCCACTGCCTCAAGTACCACACGACAACTTTCTTTGGTTCCTTTGTACATCCCTTGCCAAGAAAATATATAGTTTTTCCATTTCCAGTGCATGCAGTCGATACTTCCAAGCATTAGAGGAAATCCTCTTTCTGCATTCTGTGCTAGGATCCGAGCAGTGTCTTCAACATTTGGTGATTGATACGTCCATTTTGCATCATGCTTTCATGTTGATATTTATCGCTTTATGGACTGTTATTATACTTTTTGGTACCATACTTATGCCTTTTCTCTCTAATTTTGCAAGGTTTATTTGAAGAGGGAGAATACCGGCAGCTGGAATTCTCGACTGGAAAAGGAGCAAGTCTGAATCCTCTATTTTGCGCAACTCAAAATGCCCTGAAAATCAACGTGGAATTTTTTAGGAATATATAAAAAATACTGGGCGAAAGAAGTGTCACAGGGAAGCTGCGAGGGGCCCACAAGCCTGGTTGCCGCGGCCTACCCCCTGGCCCCGGCAACAGGGCATGTGGACACCCTGGTGGCCCACTGGCCCCCCTCTTTTGCTATATGAAGGGTTTCGTCCGAGAAAAAATCAGGGTGGAGCTTTTTCGTGGATTCTCCGCCGCCACGAGGCGGAACTTGAGCAGAACCAATCTAGAGCTCCGGCAGGACGATCCTGCCGGGGAAACTTCCCTCCCAGAGGGGGAAATCGTCGCCATCGTCATCACCAACACTCCTCTCATCGGAGGGGAGTCATCTCCATCAACATCTTCATCAGCACCATCTCCTCTCCAAACCCTAGTTCATCTCTTGTAACCAATCTCCGTCTCGCGACTCCGATTGGTACTTGTAAGGTTGCTAGTAGTGTTGATTATTCTTTGTAGTTGACGCTAGTTGGATTACTTGGTGGAAGAGTTTATGTTCTGATCCTTGATGCTACTCATTACACCTCTGATCATGATTATGATTATGCTTTGTGAGTAGTTACTTTTGTTCCTGAGGACATGGGATAAGTCATGCTAATAATAGTCATGTGAATTTGGTATTCGTTCGGTATTTTGATATGATGTATGTTGTCTTTTACTCTAGTGGTGTTATGTAAACGTCGACTACATAACACTTCACCATATTTGGGCCTAGAGGAAGGCATTGGGGAGTAGTAAGTAGATGATGGGTTGCTAGAGTGACAGAAGCTTAAACCCCAGTCTATGCGTTGCTTCGTAAGGGGCTGATTTGGATCCACTAGTTTAATGTTGTGGTTAGACGTTGTCTTAATTCTTCTCTTGTAGTTGCAGATGCTTGCGAGAGGGGTTAATCATAAGTGGGATGCTTGTCCAAGTAAGGGCAGTACCCAAGCGCCGGTCCACCCACATATCAAACTATCAAAGTAACGAACGCGAATCATATGAACATGATGAAACTAGCATGACAGAAATTCCCGTGTGTCCTCGGGAGCGTTTTTCCTCTTATAAGACTTTGTTCAGGCTTGTCCCTTGCTACAAAAGGGTTTGGGCCACTTTGCTGCACCGTTGCTACTACTTGTTACTTGTTACTTTTCGCTTGCTATGTTTCACTTCACTACACCATCACTTGTTACCGCTACTTTCAGTGCTTGCAGTTATTACCTTGCTGAAAACCGTTTATCAGAGGCTTCTTCTCCTTGTTGGGTTCACACTCTTACTTATCGAAAGGACTATGATTGATCCCCTATACTTGTGGGTCATGAAGACTCTTTTCTGGCGCCGTTGTTGGGGAACGAAGCGCCTTTGGTAACGAAACATTTATATAATGTGCTGAAATTTATTGTCACTTGTCACTATGGAGACTGTTCCTTTGAGGAATTTTTTCGGTGTATCTTCACCACGAACAGAAGCACGAGGAGTTTCTCCTCAACCTAAGGTACCTACTGAAAATATCTTTTATGAAATTCCTTCGGGTATGCTTCACATCCAGACTTGTATCTAATCTATGTAGATGAAGTTTGTGGTTTATTTAAGCTTGCAGGTTTGCCCGAGGATGAGGTAAAGAAGAAAGTCTTTCCTTTATCTTTGAAGATAAGGCGTTGACATGGTATAGGCTATGTGATGATACTGGATCATGGGACTACAATCAGTTGAAATTGGAATTTCATCAAAAGTTTTATCCTATGCATTTAGTACATCGTGATCGGAATTATATTTATAACTTTTGGCCTCATGACATGGAAAGAATAGCTCAAGCTTGGGGGAGGCTTAAATCAATGCTATATTCATACCCCAATCATGAGCTCTCGACATAAATCTATACCTAATAATAAAGCGGCTATTGCTTCCGTCGGAAACCCACCGCGGCATTTTTATAAAAAAGCTCCTGTAATTTTTGTTATTCAACCCGCGCTCCATCATTTATTTGCAACGCAAAAGGAAAAGACAATTCGCTGCAAAAAGTATACCCGTACGCATCGCCTCCTCCCGTCGACCGTGGGCCACCCTTGCCTGTGCCCAGGCCGCCGCCACACCACTCGCCGCCGCGGCCGACCTCAACCGCCACCGCTGCCGATCTTAACCCACCCGCCTCCGCGGCCGTACCTCTCCCCGCTCACTGCCCCCCGTTGCGGCGCTCGAGCGCATCGCGTCGACCCTGGTCCACCCTGGCCTGTGCCCAGGCCGCTGCCACACCACTCGCCGTCGCGGCCGACCTCAACCACCACTGTTGTCGATCTCAACCCACTCGCCTCCGCGGCCGTACCTCTGCCGCTTGCTGCCCCCGTTTTGGCGCTCGAGCATAGCTTCTGGATCAAATCAACGCGACAGCTACAGTGACTGGGGATGATGCGTCTGCTCGATGCAGAACGGCGGCGGCGCGGCGGAGCGAAGTACTTGCAGGTGGAGGCGGGCCTACATGGCTCACACGGGGAACTCCGAGGTTATGGCGCGGCAACGACAACTTCTTATGGCCAGATAGAGGCGCCTAACCCTTGCTCCCCTCATCGTATCCCCCCCTCTGGCATGAACTCATCATCTGGTGAGATCCCCTCCCCGTGCCTCCAACCGTGTGCCAAGCATCGGCAAGAAATTTTGTTTTGTGAGGATTTGTTTGCAGATGAATGAATGTATTGAATGTAAGATTGTATTGTTGTAGAGACAGAGAATGGAACGACACCTTCAGTTTGTCATGTGATCCCACATTCTCTACCCCATGAGTGAAATAAGATAACAGTCCATTGATCAATTCACGTAGCCTCTTTGTTTTGCTTTGCTTATCCCACTCAATTTCTCATCATGGTGAAATTAACAATGGACGGGTTGAATTTTTGACAAAATAGGATAGGACTGACTACATTAGTTAGTTAGCTTATTATTTTAATAAATCAAAATGATTATAAAAGGATAAAAGTGTGTGATATTTTTTTCTCCTGTTGCAACGCACGGGCCCTTTTGCTAGTTATCACTCAAAACTTTTATGCTCGGCTTTCTCATGAAGATCGTACCATGCTTGACACTTCTTGTACCGGTTCTTTTATGAAGAAGGATATTGACCACAAGTGGAATTTATTGAAATAATCAAACGTAACTCTAAAGATTGGGAGCTTGAAGAAGGTAAGGAGCCAGGTATGAATTTCCAGTTTGATTGCGTTAATCTTTTGTTGAAACAAACACTTCTAGAGATTTTATCGCTAAGTATGGACTTGACTCTGAGATAGTAGCTTCTCTATGTGAATCTTTTGCTGCTCATGTTGATCTTCCCAAAGAGAAGTGGTTTAAGTATCATCCGCCTGTAGAAGTCAACATAGTTAAATCCAATCTAGTTCAAGAGAAAGTCATTGCCTTTAGTGATCCTATTGTTCCTTGTGCCTACGTTGAGAAACCACCTTACCCTGCTAGGAAAAAGGATTATTCTAAAGCTCCAACAGTGATACGTAGGGGTTACATTAGACCACTTGTACCCCCCTGAGGAAATTAGAGTTGAACCTAGTGTTGCTATTATCAAAGATCTCTTAGCCGAAGACATAGACGGGCATGTTATCAAATTATGTGAGGACTCCACTAGAATTGCTAAACCTCACACGAAAGACAAATACGGACCTGTAGTTGGCCTGCCCGTTGTTTCTGTCAAGATAGGAGATCACT
The DNA here is from genome assembly GCF_904849725.1 of Hordeum vulgare subsp. vulgare. NCBI lineage: Eukaryota > Viridiplantae > Streptophyta > Magnoliopsida > Poales > Poaceae > Hordeum > Hordeum vulgare. Next base: position 587,746,355 of record NC_058522.1, on the reverse strand, counting down.
GTTATCATGGTTTATGTGATATGGGTGCTAGTGTTAGTGCAATACCCCTGTCCCTATATGATGAAATCAAAGATGAGATTGCACCTGCTGAGTTAGAACCCATTGATGTCACTATTACGCTAGCTAATAGAGACACTATCTGCCCTGTGGGAATTGTGAGAGACGTAGAAGTCCTATGTGGTAAGACGAAGTATCCTACTGATTTCCTCGTCCTTGCTACTGCACAAGATAGCTTTTGTCCCATCATATTTGGTAGACCCTTTCTCAATACTATCAATGCTCATATTGATTGCGTTAAACAGACTGTCACTGTTAGTTTCGAGGGTGTGTCTCATGAATTTAACTTCTCCAAGTTTGGAAGACAACCCCATGAAAAAGAGTCGTCTGGTAGGGATGAAATCATTGCTCTTGCCTCTATTGCCGTACCTCCTATGGATCCTTTAGAGCAATATCTGCTTGAGCATGAAAATGATATGCATATGGATGAAAGAGATGAGATAGATAAAATTGTTTTATAACAATATCCTATTCTCAAGAATAATCTGCTTGTTGAACTGCTTGGGGATCCTCCCCCACCAAAGGGTGATCCTGTGTTCGAGCTAAAACAATTACCAGCTACTCTTAAGTATGCCTATCTTGACGAGAAAGAGATATATCCTATTATTATTAGTGCTCACCTCTCGAATCACGAGGAGAAGAAGTTATTAAAAACTTTGAGGAAGCACCGTGCTACTATTGGATGTACTCTTGATGATCTTAAGGGTATTAGTCCCACTCTATGTCAGCACAAGATTAAAACCGATCCTGATTCTAAGCCAGTTGCTGATCATCAACGGAGATTAAATCCGAGGATGAAAGAGGTCGTGAGAAAAGAAATATTAAAGCTTCTGGAAGCAAGAATCATTTATCCTGTTGCTCATAGTGATTGGGTAAGTCCAGTACATTGCGTACCTAAGAAGGGAGGTATCACCGTCGTTCCTAATGATAAGAATGAACTAATCCCACAGAGGATTATTACTGGCTATAGGATGGTGATAGACTTCCGGAAACTGAACAAGGCAACCAGTAAAGACCATTATCCTTTGCCGTTTATCGACCAAATGCTAGAAAGGCTATCTAAACACACACACTTATGCTTTCTAGACGGTTATTCAGGTTTCTCGCAAATACCTGTTGCACAATCCGATCAGGAGAAAACCACTTTCACCTGCCCCTTCGGTACCTTTGCTTATAGACGTATGCCTTTTGGCTTGTGCAATGCGCCTGCCACCTTTCAAAGATGTATGATGGCTATATTCTCTGACTTTTGTGAAAAGATTGTTGAGGTTTTCATGGATGATTTCTCCGTTTACGGTTCTTCCTTTGACGATTGCCTCAACAACCTTGATCGAGTCTTACAGAGATGCAAAGATACCAACCTCGTCTTGAACTGGGAGAAGTGCCACTTCATGGTTAATGAAGGCATCGTCTTAGGACTCAAAATCTCTGAGAAAGGCATTGAAGTTGATAATGCTAAGGTTGATGCAATTGAGAAAATGCCTTGCCCCACAGATATTAGAGGTATACGAAGTTTCCTAGGTCATGCTGGTTTCTATAGAAGGTTCATTAAAGACTTCTCTAAGATTTCTAGGCCTCTTACCAACCTCTTGCAGAAGGATGTTCCTTTTGTTTTTGATGAGGATTGTGACGAAGCTTTCGAAATACTTAAGAAGGCTTTGATAACCTCACCTATTGTTCAACCACCTGATTGGAACTTGCCCTTTGAAATCATGTGCGATGCTAGTGATTATGCTGTTGGTGCTGTTCTAGGACAAAGAGTTGACAAGAAGTTGAATGTCATTCACTACGCTAGTAAAACTCTAGACAATGCCCAAATAAACTATGCCACATCGGAGAAGGAGTTTTTAGCAGTCGTGTTTGCATGTGAAAAGTTCAGATCTTATATAGTTGACTCCAAAGTCACTATTCACTCTGATCATGCTACTATTAAGTACCTTATGGAGAAGAAGGACGCTAAGCCTAGGCTAATCAGATGGGTTCTCCTGCTACAGGAATTTGATTTGCACGTTGTTGACCGAAAGGGTGCTGATGACCCTGTAGCAGATAACTTGTCTAGGCTAGAGAATGTCCTTGATGACCCACGACCTATTGATGACAGCTTTCCTGATGAGCAACTGAATGTCATCCGCACTTCACATAGTGCACCGTGGTATGCTGATTACGCAAACTATATCGTAGCCAAATACATACCACCCAGTTTCACCTACCAGCAAAAGAAGAAATTCTTTTTTGATTTGAGACACTACTTTTGGGATGGTCCTCACCTTTATAAGGAAGGAGTAGATGGTGTTATTAGACGTTGTGTGCCTGAACATGAACATGGACAGATCCTGCAGAAGTGTCATTCCGAAGCCTACGGAGGACACTGCTACTGCGACAACAGACCTTCCCTGGCAACGGCGCCAGGAATCCTGCTGCTACGGGCTACGCCTATAGGGACTTCCTTGGCAAATATGCAAAGGATTTCCCCGCGGCCTTAGAGCCTTGCATTGGTGTTCCCTTGAATAGGAAAGGGTGATGTAGCACAGTGGTGGTAACATCATCGATCCTTCCCATGGGTTTCTTGACAGTAGAATCCGCAAGATGCAAATTAAGAGAACACTCTTCAATCTCATGAAAACCAAGAATATCACATAAAGACTTTAGAATCGCGGAAACACTAGCACCCAAATCACACAAAGCATTGCATTCATAGTTTTTGATCTTGATTTTGATAGTAGGTTCCCACTCATCATGAAGTTTTCTAGGTATAGAGACTTCTAATTCGAGCTTCTCTTCAATAGATTTCATCATAGCATCTACGATATGTGCGATAAAGGCTTTGCTTTGGCTATAAGCATGTGGAGAGTTTGCAATGGATTGCATCAAGGAAACACATTCAAACAAGGAGCAACTATCATAATTGAATTCCTTGAAATCCAAAGTGGGAGTTTCATTACTACCCAAAATTTTGATTTCTTCTACTCCACTCTCTACACCTTTATCATCAAGATAGGTGGGCTCCGAATCATTGGGGCGTTTTTCAACCAAAGTGGATTCATATCCAGCCCCTTCATCAATAGGTTTGACACGCGAAAACAAAGATTCAAGAGGAGTCACACCAAGCACTTTAAGATCTTCGTGATTTGCATCACTAGAACGCACCCTTTTAAACCATTCATGCCTAACGCGAATTTGGGCGGTACTTTCTTTGCTCTCATTCATGGAGACACACATAGATTTTAAAGTTTCATCCAAGTTGACCTTGGGAGGAGCACATCTAACTTTCAAAGCATCAATATCACAAGACATCCTTGTTGGAAATATGCCCTAGAGGCAATAATAAATTAGTTATTGTTATATTTCTTAGTTCATGATAATCGTTTATTATCCATGCTATAATTGTATTGATTGGAAACACAATACTTGTGTGGATACATAGACAAAACACTGTCCCTAGTAAGCCTCTAGTTGACTAGCTCGTTGATCAAAGATGGTCAAGGTTTCCTCGCCATAGGCAAGTGTTGTCACTTGATAACGGGATCACATCATTAAGAGAATCATGTGATGGACTAGACCCAAACTAATAGACGTAGCATGTTGATCGTGTCATTTTGTTGCTACTGTTTTCTGCGTGTCAAGTATTTATTCCTATGACCATGAGATCATATAATTCACTAACACCGGAGGAATGCTTTGTGTGTATCAAACGTCGCAACGTAACTGGGTGACTATAAAGATGCTCTACAGGTATCTCCGAAGGTGTTAGTTGAGTTAGTATGGATCAAGACTGGGATTTGTCACTCCGTGTGACGGAGAGGTATCTCGGGGCCCACTCGGTAATACAACATCACACACAGGCCTTGCAAGCGATGTGACTTAGCGTAAGTTGCGGGATCTTGTATTACGGAACGAGTAAAGAGACTTGCCGGTAAACGAGATTGAAATAGATATGCGGATACTGACGATCGAATCTCGGGCAAGTAACATACCGAAGGACAAAGGGAATGACATACGGGATTATATGAATCCTTGGCACTGAGGTTCAAACGATAAGATCTTCATAGAATGTGTAGGATCCAATATGGGCATCCAGGTCCCGCTATTGGATATTGACCGAGGAGTCTCTCGGGTCATGTCTACATAGTTCTCGAACCCGCAGGGTCTGCACACTTAAGGTTCGACGTTGTTTTATGCGTATTTGAGTTATATGGTTGGTTACCGAATGTTGTTCGGAGTCCCGGATGAGATCCAGGACGTCACGAGGAGCTCCGGAATGGTCCGGAGGTAAAGATTGATATATAGGAAGTCCTGTTTTGGTCACCGGAAAAGTTTCGGGCTCATCGGTAGTGTACCGGGAGTGCCGGGAGGGGTGCCGGGGACCATCGGGAGGGGTGTCACGCCCCAAGGGGTCTCATGGGCTATGGGAAGAGATAAACCAGCCCCTAGTGGGCTGGAATAAGTTCCCACTAAGGCCCATAAGGTTTGAGAAGGAAAACACACAAGGTGGAAAGAGTTTCCAAGTGGGAAGGTGGAATCCTACTCCAAGTAGGATTGGAGTAGGACTCCTCCACCTCCAATTTCGGCCAACCCTTGAGGGTTTGAGGCTGCCTCTTCCCTCCCCCTCCCTCCTATATATACTGAGGTATTAGGGCTGATTTGAGACAACTTTTGCCACGGCAGTCCGACCACATACCTCCACGGTTTTTCCTCTAGATCGCGTTTCTGCGGAGCTCGGGCGGAGCCCTGCTGAGATTAGATCACCACCAACCTCCGGAGCGCCGTCACGCTGCCGGAGAACTCATCTACCTCTCCGTCTCTCTTGCTGGATCAAGAAGGCCGAGATCATCGTCGAGCTGTACGTGTGCTGAACGCGGAGGTGCCGTCTGTTCGGCACTAGATTGTGGGACGGATCGCGGGACGGTTCGCAGGATTGTTCGCGGGGCGGATCGAGGGACGTGAGGACGTTCCACTACATCAACCGCGTTCACTAACGCTTCTGCTGTACGATCTACAAGGGTACGTAGATCACTCATCCCCTCTCGTAAATGGACATCACCATGATAGGTCTTCATGCGCGTAGGAAATTTTTTGTTTCCCATGCGACGTTCCCCAACAGTGGCATCATGAGCTAGGTTCATGCGTAGATGTCTTCTCGAGTAGAACACAAAAGTTTTTGTGGGCGGTGATGTGCATTTTGCTGCCCTCCTTAGTCTTTTCTTGATTCCGCGGTATTGTTGGATTGAAGCGGCTTGGACCGACATTACTCGTACGCTTACGAGAGACTGGTTTCATCGTTACGAGTAACTCCGTTGCTCAAAGAGGACTGGCAAGTGTCGGTTTCTCCAACTTTAGTTGAATCGGATTTGACCGAGGAGGTCCTTGGATGAGGTTAAATAGCAACTCATATATCTCCGTTGTGGTGTTTGCGTAAGTAAGATGCGATCCTACTAGATACCCATGGTCACCACGTAAAACATGCAACAACAAAATTAGAGGACGTCTAACTTGTTTTTGCAGGGTATGCTTGTGATGTGATATGGCCAACGATGTGATGTGATATATTGGATGTATGAGATGATCATGTTGTAATAGTTAATATCGACTTGCACGTCGATGGTACGGCAACCGGCAGGAGCCATAGGGTTGTCTTTATAACTAACGTTTGTGCTTGCAGATGCGTTTACTATTTTGCTAGGACGTAGCTTTAGTAGTAATAGCATGAGTAGGACGACAACCCCGATGGCGACACGTTGATGGAGATCATGGTGTGACGCCGGTGACAAGAAGATCGTGCCGGTGCTTTGGTGATGGAGATCAAGAAGCACGTGATGATGGCCATATCATGTCACTTATGAATTGCATGTGATGTTAATCCTTTTTGCACCTTATCTTGCTTAGAACGACGGTAGCATTATGAGGTGATCTCTCACTAAAATTTCAAGATGAAATTGTGTTCTCCCCGACTGTGCACCGTTGCTACAGTTCGTCGTTTCGAGACACCACGTGATGATCGGGTGTGATAGACTCAACGTTCACATATAACGGGTGCAAAACAGTTGCGCACGCGGAACACTCGGGTTAAGCTTGACGAGCCTAGCATGTGCAGACATGGCCTCGGAACACATGAGACCGAAAGGTCGAGCATGAATCATATAGTTGATATGATTAGCATAGAGATGCTTACCACTGAAACTATTCTCGACTCACGTGATGATCGGACTTGAGATAGTGGATTTGGATCATGTACCACTCAAATGACTGGAGAGATGTACTTTTTGAGTGGGAGTTCTTAAGTAATATGATTAATTGAACTAATTGTCATGAACATAGTCTAATGGTCTTTGCGAATTACGATGTAGCTTACGCTATAGCTCTACTGTTTTTATATGTTCCTAGAGAAAATTTAGTTGAAAATTGATAGTAGCAAAACTTTGCAGACTGGGTCTGTAAAACCGAGGATTGTCCTGGTTGCTGCGCAGAAGGATTATGTCCTTAATGCACCACTCGGTGTGCTGCACCTCGAGCGTCGTCTGTGGATGCTATGAACATCCGACATACACGTTTCTGATGACTACACGACAGTTCAGTGCAAAATACTTAATGGCTTAGAAGCAAGGCGCCGAAAACGTTGTAAAACATCACGGAACATAAGTAATGTTCTAAAGAGATGAAATTGTGATTTCATGCTTGTGCCCTTGTTAAGAGGTACGAGACCTCCGACAAGATTCTTTGTCCACAAAGCAAAGGAGAAAAGCTCAATCGTTGAGCGTGTGCTCAGATTGTCTGAGTACGACAATCACTTGAATCAAGTGGGAGTTAATCTTCCAGATGAGATAGTGATGGTTCTCCAAAGTCACTGCCACCAAGCTGTGAGAGCTTCGTGATGAACTATAACATATCAAGGATAGATACAATGATCCTTGAGCGATTCGCGATGTTTGACACTGCGAAAGTAGAAATCAAGAAGGAGCATCAATAGTTGATGGTTTGTAAAACCACTAAGTTTCAAGAAAGGCAAGGGCTAGAAGGGATACTTCGTGAAACGGCAAAACAGTTGCTGCACTAATGAAGAGACCCAAGATTAAACCCAAACCCGAGACTAAGTGCTTCTGTAATGAGGGGAACAGTCACTGAGGCGGAGCAACTCTAGATACTTGGTAGATAAGAAGCCTGGCAAAAGTCGAAAGAAGTATATTTGATATAAATGATGTTGATGTGTACTTTACTAGTACTCCTAGTAGCATGAGGGTATTGGATACCGGTTCGGTTGCTAAGTGATTAGTAACACGAAATGAAAGCTACGGCATAAACGGAGACTGGCTAAAGACGAGGTGACGATACGTGTTGGAAGTGTTTCCAAGGTTGATATGATCAAACGTCGCACGCTCCCTCTACCATCGGGATTGGTGTTAAACCTAAATAATTGTTATTTGGTGCTTGCGTTAAGCATGAACATGATTGGATCGTGTTTATTGCAATACGATTATTCATTTAAGGAGAATAATGGTTACTCTATTTTCTAGAATAATCACCTTCAATGGTTTATCGAATCTCGAGCGTAGTGTTACACATGTTCATGATATTGGTGCCAAAAGATACGAGGTAATGATGAAAGTACCACTTACTTGTGGCACTGCCGCTTGAGTCATGTTGGTATAAAATGCATGAAGAGGCTCCATGCTGATGGATCTTTATACTCACTTGATTTTGAATCACTAGTGACATGCAAATCATACCACATGAGCAAGGCCTTGTTTTCATTGAGATGAAATAAGATAGTAACTTGTTGGAAGTGATGCATTTTGATGTATGCAGTCCAATCGGTGCTGAGGCACGCAGTGGATATCATTATGTTCTCACTTCAATGACGATTTGAGTAGATACTAGAGTATTTGCATAATGAATCACAAGTCTGAAATATTGAAAAGTTCAACTCTGTTTCGGAGTGAAGTTCGTCGTAACAAGAGGTTAAACTGTCTACAATATGATCGTAGAAATGAATATCTGAGTTACGAGTTTTGGTACGCAGTTAAGACAATGTGGAAATTGTTTCGCACTTCATGCCACCTAGAACATCATAGTGTGATGATGTGTCTGAACGTCATAGCCACACACTATTTGGTATGGTGCATGCTATGATGTCTCTTATCGAATTAGCACTATCGTTTATGGGTTAAGCATTAGAGACAACCGCATTCACTTTAAATAGGGCACTACGTATTTCCGTTGAGATGACACAGTATAGACTGAGGTTTAGAGAAATCCAAACTGTCGTTTCTTGAAAGTTTGGGGTTTCGACACTTATGTGAAAAAGTTTCAGTCTGATAAGCTCGAACCCAAAGCGGATAAATGCATCTTCATAGGATATCCAAAACAGTTGGGTACATCTCCTATCTCAGATCCGAAAGCAAAGTGTTTGTTTCTAGAAACGGATCCTTTCTCGAGGAAAGGTTTCTCTCGAAAGGATTGAGTGGGAGGGTGGTAGAACTTGATGAGGTTATTGAACCATCACTTCGACTAGTGTGGAGCAGGGCGCAGGAAGTTGTTCCTGTGGCGCCTACACCAATTGAAGTGAAAGCTGATGATGGTGATCATCGAGCATCGGATCAAGTTACTACAAGCCTCGTAGGTTGACAAAGGTCGCGTACTACTACAGAGTGGTACGGTAACCCTGTCTTGGAGGTCATGTTGTTGAGCAACAGTGAACCTACGAGTTATGGAGAAAGCAATGGTGGGCCCAGATTCCGACAAATGGCTGGAAGCCATGAAATCCGAGAGAGGATCCATGTATGAAAACAAAGTGTAGACTTTGGAAGAACTACTTGATGGTCATAGGACTATTGAGTAAGGATGGATCTTTAAAAGGAAGACAGACGATGATAGTGATAAGTCACTATTAAGAAAAGCTCGACTTGTCGCAAAGATGTTTCCGACAAGATCAAACAGTTGACTATGATGAGACTTTCTCACTCGTAGCGATGCTGAAAGTCTGTTAGAATTATGTTAGTAGTTGCTGCATTATTTATGAAATATTGCATGTAGGATGTCAAAACATTGTTTCCTCGACGGTTTCCTTGAGCAAACATTGTATGAGATACAACCATGAGGTTTTGTCGATCCTAAAGATACTAGCAAGTATGCAAGCTCCAGTGATCCTTCAATGGACTGGTGCAAGCATCTCGGAGTTGGAATATACACTTTGATGAGATGATCAAAGATTTTGGGTTTGTACAAAGTTTATGAGAAACTTGTATTTCCAAAGAAGTGAGTGGGAGCACTATAGAATTTCTGATAAGTATATGTGGGTGACATATTGTGGATCAAAAGTAATTTCTGTAAAGCATACAAGGTTGTTTGAAAGGAGTTTTCAAAGGAATACCTGGATTGCGCTACTTGAACGTTGAGCATCAAAGATCTATGGAGATAGATCGAAAGCGCTTAATGGAAGTTTCAACAAGATGCATGCCTTGACAAGTTTTTGAAGGAGTTCAAAATAGATCAGCAAAGAAGGAGTTCTTGGTTGCGTTGTGAGGTGTGAATTTGAGTAAGACTCAAAACCCGACCCCGGCAGAATAAAGAGAATAGACGAAGGTCGTCTTCTATGCCTTAGCCGTAGACTCTAAAGTATGCCATGCTGAGTACCGCACCTGATGTGTGCCTTGCAGCAAGTCTGTTGAGAGGTACAGAGAGTGATCCATGATTGAATCCCTAGCAGCGGTCAAAATTTATCCTTAGTAACTGAAGGACTAAGGAATTTTTCTCGATTATGGAGGTGGTTAAAGAGTTCGTCGTAAAGGGTTACGTCGATGCAAGCTTTGACACTAATCCGAATAACTATGAGTAGTGAAACGGATTCGTATAGTAGAGTAGATATTTGGAGCATTTTCGAATAGCACGTAGTAGCAGCATCTATAAGATGACATAAAGATTTGTAAAGAACGCACGGATCTGAAAGTTTCAGAACCGTTGACTAAAACCTCTCTCACGAGCAAGACATGATCAGACCCCATAACTATATGGGTGTTGGATTCGTTGGAATCACATGGTGATGTGAACTAGATTATTGACTCTAGTGCAAGTGGGAGACTGTTGGAAATATGCCCTAGAGGCAATAATAAATTAGTTATTATTATATTTCTTAGTTCATGATAATCGTTTATTATCCATGCTATAATTGTATTGATTGGAAACACAATACTTGTGTGGATACATAGACAAAACACTGTCCCTAGTAAGCCTCTAGTTGACTAGCTCGTTGATCAAAGATGGTCAAGGTTTCCTGGCCATAGGCAAGTGTTGTCACTTGATAACGGGATCACATCATTAAGAGAATCATGTGATGGACTAGACCCAAACTAATAGACGTATCATGTTGATCGTGTCATTTTGTTGCTACTGTTTTCTGCGTGTCAAGTATTTATTCCTATGACCATGAGATCATATAATTCACTAACACCGGAGGAATGCTTTGTGTGTATCAAACATCGCAACGTAACTAGGTGACTATAAAGATGCTCTACAGGTATCTCCGAAGGTGTTAGTTGAGTTAGTATGGATCAAGACTGGGATTTGTCACTCCGTGTGACGGAGAGGTATCTCGGGGCCCACTCGGTAATACAACATCACACACAAGCCTTGCAAGCAATGTGACTTAGCGTAAGTTGCGGGATCTTGTATTACGGAACGAGTAAAGAGACTTGCCGGTAAACGCGATTGAAATAGGTATGCGGATACTGACGATCGAATCTCGGGCAAGTAACATACCGAAGGACAAAGGGAATGACATACGGGATTATATGAATCCTTGGCACTGAGGTTCAAACGATAAGATCTTCGTAGAATGTGTAGGATCCAATATGGGCATCCAGGTCCCACTATTGGATATTGACCGAGGAGTCTCTCGGGTCATGTCTACATAGTTCTCGAACCCGCAGGGTCTGCACACTTAAGGTTCGACGTTGTTTTATGCGTATTTGAGTTATATGGTTGGTTACCGAATGTTGTTCGGAGTCCCGGATGAGATCCAGGACATCACGAGGAGCTCCGGAATGGTCCGGAGGTAAAGATTGATATACAGGAAGTCCTGTTTTGGTCACCGGAAAAGTTTCGGGCTCATCGGTAGTGTACCGGGAGTGCCGGGAGGGGTGCCGGGGACCATCAGGAGGGGTGTCACGCCCCAAGGGGTCTCATGGGCTATGGGAAGAGATAAACCAGCCCCTAGTGGGCTGGAATAAGTTCCCACTAAGGCCCATAAGGTTTGAGAAGGAAAAACACAAGGTGGAAAGAGTTTCCAAGTGGGAAGGTGGAATCCTACTCCAAGTAGGATTGGAGTAGGACTCCTCCACCTCCAATTTCGGCCAACCCTTGAGGGTTTGAGGCTGCCTCTTCCCTCCCCCTCCCTCCTATATATACTGAGGTATTAGGGCTGATTTGAGACAACTTTTGCCACGGCAGTCCGACCACATACCTCCACGGTTTTTCCTCTAGATCGCGTTTCTGCGGAGCTCGGGCGGAGCCCTGCTGAGATTAGATCACCACCAACCTCCGGAGCGCCGTCACGCTGCCGGAGAACTCATCTACCTCTCCGTCTCTCTTGCTGGATCAAGAAGGCCGAGATCATCGTCGAGCTGTACGTGTGCTGAACGCGGAGGTGCCGTCCGTTCGGCACTAGATCGTGGGACGGATCGCGGGACGGTTCGCGGGATTGTTCGCGGGGCGGATCGAGGGACGTGAGGACGTTCCACTACATCAACCACGTTCACTAACGCTTCTGCTGTACGATCTACAAGGGTACGTAGATCACTCATCCCCTCTCGTAGATGGACATCACCATGATAGGTCTTCATGCGTGTAGGAAAATTTTTGTTTCCCATGCGACGTTCCCCAACAATCCTATCAACGCTCTTAGGCAAATCGTCTATTTTGAGTAGTTTTTCCTCTATGGACGCATTGAAAAGCTTTTGAGAGTTGATGAACTCTTTGATATTACTCTCTAAATCAGAGGGTAATTTGTTATGATTTCCATAAGTGTTGTTGTAGGAATTGCCATAATTGTTAGAGGAGTTACTAGGAAAAGGCCTAGGAACATAGTTTCCTCTAAAAGCATTGTTGTTGCCAAAATTGTTCCTACCAACAAAATTAACGTCCAAACTAGCGTTGCTACTCTCAATCAAGGAAGATAGTGGCATGTCATTAGGATCTAAAGGAGCATTTCTACTAGCAACCAAATTCATCAACTCGTCCATCTTAGCACTAAGCAAGTTAATATCTTCTATAGCGTGTACCTTTTTGCTAGCAGGTGACCTTTGAGTGTGCCACTGAGAGTAGTTGGTCATGATATTGTCTAGGAGTTTTGTAGCGTCTCCTAACGTGATTTCCATGAACGTTCCACCTGAGGCGGAGTCCAAGATATTACGAGAAGCAAAGTTCAAACCAGTGTAAAAGATTTGTATAATCATCCACAAACTCAAGCCATGAGCAGGACAATTTCTAATCATTAACTTCATCCTCTCCCAAGATTGTGCAATGTGTTCATGATCAAGTTGCTTGAAATTCATGATATCGTTACGTAGAGAGATAATCTTAGCCGGCGGAAAATACATGGATATATAGGCATCTTTGCACTTATATCAAGAGTCGATACTATTTTTAGGCAAAGAAGAAAACCAAGTTTTTGCGCGATCTCGCAACGAGAAAGGAAAAAGCTTCAACTTAATCACATCATTATCCACATCTCTTTTCTTTTGCATATCGCAAAGTTCAATAAAGGTATTGAGATGGGATGCGACATCTTCACTAGGAAGGCCAGAGAATTGCTCTTTCATAACAAGATTCAGCAAGGCAGCATTGAATTCATAAGATTCCGCACTAGTGGCGGGAGCAATCGGAGTACTAATAAAATCATTATTATTGGTACTCGAGAAGTCGCAAAGTTTGGTGTTTTCAGCCATGATGACTTCAACAAACCAACAAGAACACAAGCAAGCAAGAAAACTGGCAAAAGGCAAAAGAAAACGGCAAAGGAGAAAGGCAAAAAGGCAAATCAAAACGGCAAGGGAGAAAGGCAAATGAAAACGGCACATGTGAAGTGGGGGAGAGGAAAACGAGAGGCAACTGGCAAAAAAGGTAAATGCAAGAGATGAGTTTGTGACACCTACTTGGATAGATCTTGACTTGATCTCTCCTCCCTGGCAACGGTGCCAGAAATCCTTCTGCTACTGCGACAACAGACCTTCCGTGGCAACGGCGCCAGGAATCCTGCTGCTACGGGCTACACCTATAGGTACTTCCTTGGCAAATATGCAAAGGATTTCCCCGCGGCCTTGGAGCCTTGCGTTGGTGTTCCCTTGAAGAGGAAAGGGTGATGTAGCATAGCAGCTGTAAGTATTTCCCTCAGTTTGAGAACCAAGGTATCGATCCAGTGGGAGGATCGCGTCAAGTCACAAGTACCTGCACGAACACAAAGAGCTTGCACCCAACGCTGTGAAGGGGTTGTAAATCCCTTATAGATTGTTTGCAAAGCGAGAACTGAAAGCAAAAAGTAAACAAAGCAAAGTAAAAGTGAAAGTGGAGACGATAGTTGTGAATAGACCCCGGGGGGCGTAGTGTTCACTAGTGGCTTCTCTCATGAAAGCAAGTAGACGGTGGGTGAACGAATTACTGTCTAGTGATACGTCCATTTTGCATCATGCTTTCATGTTCATATTTATTGATTTTTGGGCTGTTATATTACTTATGGTACCATATTTATGCCTTTTCTCTCTTATTTTGCAAGGATTATTTGAAGAGGGAGAATTCAGGCAGCTGGAATTCTGGACTAGAAAAGGAGCAAATCCTAGTCCACTATTCTCCACATCTCCAAATGCCCTGAAAATTTACATGGATTTTTTCCGGAATATATTAAAAATACTGGGCGAAAGAACTACCGGAGGGGGGCCACCAGGGCTCCACAAGCTTTCCCACCGCCACCACCCCCCTAGTGGCGCAGGGCAGGCTTGTGGGCTGCCTGAAGGCCCACTAGCCCCCCTCTTTTGCTATATGAAGCGTCCTGGTCTGAAAAAAAAAATCAATAGGGAGCTTTTTCGTGGATTCTCCGTCGCCACGAGGCGGAACTTGAGCAGAAGAAATCTAGAGCTCCGGCAGGACGATCCTGTCGAGGAAACTTCCCTCCCGGAGGGGGAAATCGTCGCCATCGTCATCACCAACACTCCTCTCGTCGGAGGGGAGTCATCTCCATCAACATCTTCATCAGCACCATCTCCTCTCCAAACCCTAGTTCATCTCTTGTAACCAATCTCCATCTCACGACTCCGATTGGTACTTGTAAGGTTGCTAGTAGTGTTGATTACTCTTTGTAGTTGATGCTAGTTGAATTACTTGGTGGAAGAGTTTATGTTCAGATCCTTTATGCTACTCATTACACCTCTGATCATGATTATGATTATGCTTTGTGAGTAGTTACTTTTGTTCCTGAGGACATGGGATAAGTCATGCTAATAATAGTCATGTGAATTTGGTATTCGTTCGGTATTTTGATATGTTGTATGTTGTCTTTTCCTCTAGTGGTGTTATGTGAACGTCGACTACATAACACTTCACCATATTTGGGCCTATAGGAAGGCATTAGGGAGTAGTAAGTAGATGATGGGTTGCTAGAGTGACAGAAGCTTAAACCCCAGTCTATGCGTTGCTTCGTAAGGGGCTGATTTGGATCCACTAGTTTAATGCTATGGTTAGACGTTGTCTTAATTCTTCTTTCATAGTTGCGGATGCTTGCGAGAGGGGTTAATCATAAGTGGGATGCTTGTCCAAGTAAGGGCAGTACCCAAGCGCCGGTCCACCCATATATCAAACTATCAAAGTAACGAACGCGAATCATATGAACATGATGAAACTAGCATGACAGAAATTCCCCTGTGTCCTCAGTAGCGTTTTTCCTCTTATAAGACTTTGTTAAGGCTTCTCCCTTGCTACAAAAGGGATTGGGCCACTTTGCTGCACCGTTGCTACTACTTGTTACTTGTTACTTTTCGCTTGCTACGTTTCACCTCACTACACCATCACTTGTTACCGCTACTTTCAGTGCTTGCAGTACCTTGCTGAAAACCGTTTATCAGAGCCTTCTTCTCCTCGTTGGGTTTGACACTATTACTTATCGAAAGGACTACGATTGATCCCCTATACTTGTGGGTCATCCGTGATCGTAAATATCGAGGTCCAAAAACTGGCACCACTGCCCTATAGAACTTGTAGAAACACTCAATGGTGGTGGACTTGGCCATGCATCCACAGTCTTCCAGAATATCACCGGGAGCTCTGTACACAAGCATCCTCATAGTTGTCGTGCACTCTAGAGCGAGGTGAATCCAAGTGTACGGGTGCAATCCTTTTTGCACTTGAAGTAGTTGTCGAACTCTCTGATGAAATTAAGAATCCCGAGGAAGAGCTTCTGGTGTTGGAATTATGCCCTAGAGGCAATAATACATATAGTTATTATTATAATTCATGTATCAAGATAATCGTGTATTATCCATGCTATAATTGTATTGAATGAAGACTCATTTACATGTGTGGATACATAGACAAAACACCGTCCCTAGCAAGCCTCTAGTTGACTAGCCAGTTGATCAAAGATAGTCAGTGTCTTCTGATTATGAACAAGGTGTTGTTGCTTGATAACTGGATCACGTCATTAGGAGAATCACGTGATGGACTAGACCCAAACTAATAGACGTAGCATGTTGATCGTGTCATTTTGTTGCTACTGTTTTCTGCGTGTCAAGTATTTATTCCTATGACCATGAGATCATATAACTCACTGACACCGGAGGAATACTTTGTGTGTATCAAACGTCGCAACGTAACTGGGTGACTATAAAGATGCTCTACAGGTATCTCCGAAGGTGTTAATTGAGTTAGTATGGATCAAGACTGGGATTTGTCACTCCGTGTGACGGAGAGGTATCTCGGGGCCCACTCGGTAATACAACATCACACACAAGCCTTGCAAGCAATGTGACTTAGTGTAAGTTGCGGGATCTTGTATTACGGAACGAGTAAAGAGACTTGCTAATAAACGAGATTGAAATAGGTATGCGGATACTGACGATCGAATCTCGGGCAAGTAACATACCGAAGGACAAAGGGAATGACATACGGGATTATATGAATCCTTGGCACTGAGGTTCAAACGATAAGATCTTCGTAGAATATGTAGGATCCAATATGGGCATCCAGGTCCCGCTATTGGATATTGACCGAGGAGTATCTTGGGTCATGTCTACATAGTTCTCGAACCCGCAGGGTCTGCACACTTAAGGTTCGACGTTGTTTTATGCGTATTTGAGTTATATGGTTGGTTACCGAATGTTGTTCGGAGTCCCGGATGAGATCACGGACGTCACGAGGGTTTCCGGAATGGTCCGGAAACGAAGATTGATATATAGGATGACCTCATTTGATTACCGGAAGGTTTTCGGAGTTACCGGGAATGTACCGGGAATGACGAATGGGTTCCGGGAGTTCACCGGGGGGGGGGGGGCAACCCACCCCGGGGAAGCCCATAGGCCATGAGGGTGGTGCATCAGCCTTAGTGGGCTAGTGGGACAGCCCAAAAGGGCCCTATGCGCCATACAAAGAAAAATCAAAGAGAAAGAAAAAAAAAGGGAGGTGGGAAGGAAGGGAAGGACTCCCACCCACCAAACCAAGTCCAACTCGGTTTGGGGGGGGGGATCCTTCCCCCCTTGGCTCGGCCGACCCCCTTGGGGCTCCTTGAGCCCCAAGGCAAGGTCCCCTCCCTCCCACCTATATATACGGAGGTTTTAGGGCTGATTTGAGACGACTTTTCCACGGCAGCCCGACCACATACCTCCACGGTTTTTCCTCTACATCGCGTTTCCGCGGAGCTCGGGCGGAGCCCTGCTGAGACAAGGTCATCACCAACCTCCGGAGCGCCGTCACGCTGCCGAAGAACTCTTCTACCTCTCCGTCTCTCTTGCTGGATCAAGAAGGCCGAGATCATCGTCGAGCTGTACGTGTGCTGAACGCGGAGGTGCCGTCCGTTCGGTACTAGATCGTGGGACTGATCGCGGGATTGTTCGCGGGGCGGATCGAGGGACATGAGGACGTTCCACTACATCAACCGCGTTCACTAACGCTTCTGCTCTACGATCTACAAGGGTACGTAGATCACTCATCCCCTCTCGTAGATGGACATCACCATGATAGGTCTTCGTGCGCGTAGGAAATTTTTTGTTTCCCATGCGACGTTCCCCTACATCTGGCTCATACGATAATGGCGCCGGAATACTTTATCGCCATGTAGAGGAGCGTCGGCGAAGTAGTCGGCTTAGAGAAAGCAATAGCCTTCCAGTCGATGCATCTGCTTTGCCTTCAGCCGGCCCGGCGCTGATACGTCTCCAACGTATCTATAATTTTTGATGGTTTCATGCTATTATCCTGTCAAACTTTGGATGTTTTGTACCTTTTATATATTTTTGGGACTAACTTATTAACTCAGTGCCAAGTGCCAGTTCCTGTTTTTTCCGTGTTTTTGGCCCCTTTCAGAGGAGGATTTTAAATGGAGTCCAAATGGAATGAAACTTCCAAAAAGATTTTTTCCGAAACGGAAGAAGATCGGGAAGCTTGAGAACCAAGGGAGGGGAGCACCAGGGACCCCACAAGCCCCTAGCCGCGACCAGGGGGCCCGCGCCTACCAGGCTTGTGGGCTCCCTGGGCCACCTCTGCCCTAGGTCTTTCGCCTATATGTTCCCATAAATTCCAGAAAAAATGAGGAGATCATCGGAAGTACTTTTCCGCCGCCGCAAGCTTCTGTCACCGCAAG
Organism: Hordeum vulgare subsp. vulgare; assembly: GCF_904849725.1. NCBI lineage: Eukaryota > Viridiplantae > Streptophyta > Magnoliopsida > Poales > Poaceae > Hordeum > Hordeum vulgare. The sequence goes on along the minus strand of NC_058522.1, from coordinate 587,728,471 downwards.
ATCCCATCTGGGGCACATTCTGGTGCCCTGTCAGAGGGGGGATTCGGATACGGAGGGCTTCTTCATCAACACCATGACCTCTCCGATGATGCGTGATTAGTTCACCATAGACCTACAGCTCCATAGCTAGTAGCTAGATGACTTCTTCTATCTCTTGGATCTTCAATACAAAGTTCTCCATGATCTTCGTGGAGATCTATCCAATGTAATCTTCTTTTGCGGTGTGTTTGTCGAGATCCGATGAATTGTGGATTTATGATCAGATTATCTATGAATCTTATTTGAGTTTCTTCTGATCTCTCTTATGCATGATTTCATATCCTTGTAATTCTCTTTGAGTTGTGGGTTTTGTTTGGCCAGCTTGATTTATGATTCTTGCAATGGGAGAAGTGCTTGGTTTTGGGTTCATACCATGCGGTGACCTCACCCAGTGACAGAAGGGGTAGTGAGGCAGGCATCGTGTTGTTGCCATCAAGGGTAAAAAGATGGGGTTTTCATCATTGGTTTGAGTTTGTCCCTCTACATCATGTCATCTTGCTTAAGGCGTTACTCTGTTCGTCATGAACTCAATACACTAGATGCATGCTGGATAGCGGTCGATGTGTGGAGTAATAGTAGTAGATGCAGAAAGTATCGGTCTACTTGTCTCGGACGTGATGCCTATATGTATGATCACTGACTTAGATATCGTCATGACTTTGCGCGGTTCTATCAATTGCTCGACAGTAATTTGTTCACCCACCGTAATATTTGCTATTCTGAGAGAAGCCTCTAGTGAACACTATGGCCCCCGGGTCTACTTCACATCATATTTTCAGCCTTACACTTTTTCTTCGTGGCACTTTCCGTCTTCAGATCTCACTTTGCAATCAATCTTGAAGGGATTGACAACCTCTTTATAGCCTTCGGTGCAAGCTCTATTGTGTTTGTGCAGGTACTCTGGACTTGACGAGATTCTCCTACTAGATTTATACCTTGGTTCTCAAACTGAGGGAAATACTTACTGCTCATGTGCTGCATCGCCCTTTCCTCTTCAAGGGAAAAACCAATGCAAGCTCAAGAAACGACAGAAGATTTTTGTCGCCGTAGCAGGCGCTGAGCCACCTCGCTGCGGCTTTGCATTGCTCGCGAACAGGCTTGCCAGAGCGGCGAGGACCATGAGGTGCTCTTCATCCTGGGCGTCGGCATCGGCTTCCTCCTCCAGTAGCGCCGCGAACGCCTCCTCCTTGTTGAAGTCCATTGCCCAAGCAAATCGCCGAAAACATGGCGGGTGTGGTGGACTCGCAGCCGCCTAGGTGCCCGGAGTGCCGAGAAAACTCGCCAAGAAGCGGGGCGTGGGTGGGGGACGAAGCCGCGGCGAACCCTACATCCGTCGATGGGGAGATGGCCTTTGTAGCGGCGTTAGGTAGGTGGGCGGCGCCGGAATCGGCACGGTGGCAAAAGGTGTGGTGCGCGAGGGGCGGTTCCGGAGAAAAAAATGCCTCGTTTTTGCGTGACAGGGGGGACCCGACGCGTTGTTTTTCCTTCCGCCGGCGTCCCCGGGCGCTGGATTCGGGCTGGGACCGCCGGGGCTAATTTCGATCCTAACCGACAAAAAACTGGCTCCTGGAAGCGCGACTGGGCCGTTTTTCCCTTGCCGGCGGAAAAAAATGGCCTTGGGAGGACATGTTGGGGGCGCGGCTGAAGATGCTCTAATCCGTTGGATAAAAGCGGATAATTAGGTGAAAGTTTGTTTGCCGCTGTTATGATTATATATATATATATATATATTGCGAGAAATGATTATATATTTATATGTGCATATTAATGTGATTGTAATATAATTACGGGTATACATATGCGTGTTACACGAGTGTAGTTGTAGTTATACGTATATGTGCGTGTTCCTCGTCGTGGATAAATTCATAAAGGACGTTACTCATATATATATATATATATATATATGTTGCTTAACTTATTGGTTGCAATTAGGGTTTGCATGAATCAATAGTCATCTCAGTACGTATACTGTTTCTGCTTTAGACAGAGAGTAGCATCTGATTAATGGAATGGAGCTGATTCTCATCTCAGTAGACGTACTGTACTGTACAAGAGACAAAACCTGTCCTAACTTGCGGTAAACAGAGCATATATATATGTAGCTAGCTAGCTAGTGTGCTGCTATTTTTCTTTCAGGAATATTGTATACTACGTAGTACCGTACCGTGCTATATATTAATTGGATTGCATTTCATTTCAAATCCATCTGACCATCCATCCATCCATCCATCCATCCATGGTGTTAGTTAAAAAACCAATCCATCCATCCATCCATCCATAATTAAGCATATGCAACTCATCCATTATGATTTATGAAAACGATGGATCAACTATAAAAACCCTCTGGTAAAAAATATGTATATACGCAATTATAAAAATAACCTTTCAGATGCAAAGATAAATAAACAGCTATTTTTTTTTCTTTCTAAATACGGATGAGTGTGTATCATATATTATACTTCCTCCGTCTCAAAATTCATGTCTTAGATTTATCTAGATATATGAATGTATCCAGTGGCGGACCTAGAAAGTATTTTAACTGGGGGCAAAGTATTCGAGTGGGGGCATATTCATTCAAAATTCAAAGAATTTTAGTATATTTTCCAAAAAGCACAAGCAAATATTACTAGAGATTCAAATTTTGAGTGGGGGCCTAGGCCCCCACTCACCTCAATGTGTAGGTCCGCCCCTGAATGTATCTAGTCATGTTTTAGTATTTTGGTACATCTATTTTTAGACAAACTTAAGACAATAATTTCTGAAGGGAAAGAGTATGGTTTTTCGGTGCTTCATATGTCCCACATGGTAAGTAAATAACCTTTCAGTTGCAAAAGTAAATAAACACCTAGCTTTTTTTTCTTCTAAATACGGGCGAGCGTGTGTATCATATAATATAATAATATATTATATGGTGTTTGGGTGCTTCCATATCTTCCACATGGTAAGTAGACATATATATTATGGTAATATATCATCTTCGTTGGTTGTCCCTGCACGTACGCCATGCATGCCTAGTACTACCTCTGTATCATAATATAAATGAGCTGCTAAAACGTCATATATTATGATACGGAGGGAGTACGTACTACACCGGCCTAGCAATATATGTCTCTCCCGGTCCGGTTGTGGCCTACAATTTTTGCGTAAATACACACGTACGTTGTTGTGCGGCACTCCTCTCCCTCTCCGTGCCAATCTAATCTATATATATCACACATCCAACAACTGTGCATGATCGATCACAAGCCATGCAACTTTTTTCTTTCTTTCTTTTTCACAAGAAAGATGACCATGATGAGAACATGAAGTAGTATTCTCACTAGTAGAAAACAAGGCATTGAGCCAATCACATTGGACCCGGATTGGATATAAACCGGTTTTAAAGGGTCTGTCCGCTGGACCCCCTCCCTGCAGCAAATGGCCGCAAGGCCTTTAGGACCGGTTTGTAACACAAACCGGTCCTAAATGTTTTTGGACCGTTTGCTGCAGGGAGGGGGGCCCAGTGGACAGACCCTTTAGAACCGGTTTGTATTACAAACCGGTGCTAAAGGTTTTCTCATTTTTGCAGCAACTGCGGGGCCCCGCTGTCATACCCTTTAGCACCGGTTTTTAACACAAACCGGTCCTAAAGCGCTCCCCTATATTCCACCCCGAGCTCAGCTCCATTTTTTCCAGCTCGAGCTCAACTCCATTTTTGCTCTCTCCTTCCTCTTGGGAGCTCTAATCCATCCCCATTTTTCTCCACCATTTGTCAAGATTGTTGGCACCCATCGGTCCTACGGTTAGCATCAACATTCCCTCTTCCGGCATTGCAAGTTTTGCTCGTTTTCTTGCTCATTTCATTTTTGTTGTGCTAGCTAGGTGTTTGATGAAATGCCTAAGCTAGAGAGAGTTCATCATTTGTTATGTATACATATGCAATTTGAGCTCAAATTTAATTATGATTTGTGGTTTTTTTTAGTGTCGCGCGCCTTGTCCCCTTCCTCACCGCCGTCGATCGCCCCGTCACCGACACAACCTTGGTGAGCCTATTGTTTTTATTTACCAAAACAAATTTTGATTTGTATGATTTACATATTTACTTGTATATAATTTTCTTATTGTGTAAGATTTTTTTTATATGTATAGCGCCATGGTTTTGATATCCGTCCCCGTTGGCCCTCGTCCAGTCTATGATTCGGATGTGGTATATTATCTTTTATAACTACATATTTTCATTTCCTGATTATATGACAATTAATTACGCCGACCAACTTGACATAGATATTTTTATCTAGGAGTTAGTGGAACCGGAAATACCAATCGACCCTATTGTTGAGAAGTTACACTTAGTTGAACAAGAAAATGTTGGCCTGAAAGAAAGATTGAAAAAAACTGAAGAAAGGTTGGAAAAAACTGAAAGAGAGAAGATGACCTTGGAAAAGGTTCTTGCCGGTGTCGTCGATGGTCACAAGAGCGAGATGGACGCAATGCGCCTGAAGATTAGAAAGATTAGAAAATATGCAATTAGTAAAGAGGCTTGGTATCATTATGCCGTCGGGTCAATTGTTACCTTTGTTGCGATTTTGATCGCATTTGTTGTTGTTTTTAAATGCATTAATTAGAGAGAGTTTTTATGGTTGGTTTCAGTGTGTATTTTTATGAGAACTATATATGTATGGTCACTACGCTACTTTGGTTTTAACGTGTGATGAACTTTTTGTATTAATTAATTAATTTAGTCATGATGATTTAGCATAATGGTTTTTGATAAATTTATATAATGCAGATGAACCGGCAATGGATGTACACTGATCGACACGTCCCGAATTCCTTAATGGCATGCATAGTTTTCTCAATGTGGCTGAGAAAAATAGGCAGAATGGATTTATTTTTTGTCCATGTAAAAAATGCCAGAATAAGAGGAATTTCCCTAACTCAAGAACCATACACACCCACCTGTTGCAAGAAGGCTTCATGCCCAGTTATTTTTGTTGGACCAAGCACGGAGAAAGAGGGGTTGTAATGGAAGACAATGAAGAAGAAGAGGATAATGATAACTATCCTATGTTCGGTGAACACGGTGATACTGAAATGGGGGAAGACGAGCCTGAACTTGAGGACATTGTTGATGAGTCTGATGATGATCTTCGTCAGGTCATTCGTGAAGAACAAATAAACTGCGCAAGTGAAAACGAGAGGTTGAAGTTGGAGCGCATGTTAGAAGATCACAAAAAATTGTTGTACCCAAATTGCGAAGATGGCCAGAAAAAGCTGGGCACCACCCTGAATTGCTGCAATGGAAGGCAGAGAATGGAATATCTGACAAGGGATTTGAAAAGCTGCTGAAAATAATGAAGAAGATGCTTCCAAGAGATAACGTGCTGCCCTGCAGTACGTACGAAGCAAAGAAGGTTGTCTGCCCTCTAGGATTGGAAGTGCATAAGATACATGCATGCATCAATGACTGCATCCTCTACCGCGGTCAGCACGAGAATTTAAATGCCTGCCCGGTATGCGGTGCATTTCGGTATAAGATCAGGCGAGATGACCCTGGTGATGTTGAGGGCGACGATCGCCCCAGGAAGAGGGTTCCTGCCAAGGTGATGTGGCATGCTCCTATAATACCACGGTTGAAATGTTTGTTCCGAAACAAAGAGCATGCCAAGTTGCTGCGATGGCACAAAGAAGACCATAAGGAAGACGATATGCTGAGACACCCCGCTGATGGGTCGCAGTGGAGAAACATCGACGATAAGTACGAGGACTTTGCACGTGACGCAAGAAACTTAAGGTTTGGTCTAAGTACAGATGGCCTGAATCCGTTTGGGGAGCAGAGTAGCAGTCATAGCACCTGGCCCGTGACTCTATGTATCTATAACCTTCCTCCTTGGTTATGCATGAAGCGTAAGTTCATTATGATGCCAGTGCTTATCCCAGGCCCGTCGCAACCCGACAACAACATTGATGTGTACCTGAGGCCACTGGTTGATGAACTTTTAGAGTTGTGGGCTGACGAAGTTGTACGTGTGTGGGACGAGTACAAACAGGAGGAATTTGACCTACGAGGGTTGCTGTTTGTAACCATCAATGATTGGCCCGCTCTTAGTAACATCTCAGGACAGTCAAACAAGGGATACAGCGCATGCACACACTGTTTAGGCGAGACTGAAAGTATACATATAGGCAAGAATGTGTACCCGGGGCATCGTCGATTTCTTCCAGGCAGCCATACCGTAAGAAAGAAAGGAAAGCATTTCAAAGGCGAGGCAGATACACGGAGGAAGCCAACCCTCCCTAAAGGTACTGATATATATGACATGGTCAAAGATAAAAAAGTAATCTTTGGTAAGGGTCCTGTCAAAGTCGAGGAGTGGGCTTTGAAGAAGATGGCCACACAATTCCAGAGGTGGAAGAAAGACTTGTGGAAGAAATATAAGGACGAAGATCCAGTTTTCACTGGGCACCTAGTGAAGATAAGAGACGTTTGGCCTGATTTTAAGGCGTACAAGAAATCGGGTGTCTTTACATCCCGATCAGCCACAAATACGGAGAATGCGAAGAAGAAGAAATATCACCATATTTTGGGGTCAGGTGGCTACATGACTGCCCTGCCTAGGTGGCGACGCTATGAAGATGCGCTTCTGAAAAGAAATATCATTCCACAGACACATGACTGGCCCGATAGGTCCAAGTTCTGGTTGTTCGCGCATGGGGCAACGTTGGACGCTGAGACTGGGATGATTGTTGCGGAGGGACCATGGTCGGAAAAAATAACACAAGTCGTATCAGATCTAGAGAAGGCAATAGAAGCTGTTCGAAAAGGAACTTTTGTTCCCGATAGAGAGAACGACGAGCTGACGAAGGCACTCGGGAACCCCGAAAAGTGGGGATGAACACGAGGCTTTGGAGCCACTACCCCGTGGAACCAAGGGTTTCCGGCGGACCTTGGCACTTACAGAAGCCGTGGTAGAAGCAAGAGGAAGGAGCTGGAACGGATATCGACATTAGAAGAAAAGGTGGCGTTTCTCTTGAAGAAAGGGGGACACCCTGTACCTGACACTGAAGAGGAGGAAGAAGATCCTGCACCTGACGCTGATCAGCAGCAATTAGAAGACGATCCTGTAGCAGATGCCGTCCCATCTCAGCATAGAAGCAGCGTGGGTTCCACGCAGCTGCAGCTAGAAGACGGTCCTGCAGTCGAACCGTTGGCGCCTCACTACCCCGTGGATGATATCACGGAGAAGACAAACTGTGAGATACATATGCCAATGGGGAACATATCCTTCATGGTGGTGTCAGGCTATGCTTTACCGAATCAACCTGGAGCAACCTACCATGGTGGTCAGATTCCAGCATCCCATGCTCGTGTCGGGTTGTCAACAATTACGCCAGGATGCCAGTCAATTGAGCTTGATATTCCTGGAGGTGAAGGCGAGAAGAAAATGGGAGAAATGGAGCTTGGTATCATCTTGTGGAAGAAGAAACTGTTGGAAATATGCCCTAGAGGCAATAATAAATTAGTTATTATTATATTTCTTAGTTCATGATAATCGTTTATTATCCATGCTATAATTGTATTGATTGGAAACACAATACTTGTGTGGATACATAGACAAAACACTGTCCCTAGTAAGCCTCTAGTTGACTAGCTCGTTGATCAAAGATGGTCAAGGTTTCCTGGCCATAGGCAAGTGTTTGTTGGAAATATGCCCTAGAGGCAATAATAAATTAGTTATTATTATATTTCTTAGTTCATGATAATCGTTTATTATCCATGCTATAATTGTATTGATTGGAAACACAATACTTGTGCGGATACATAGACATAAACACTGTCCCTAGTAAGCCTCTAGTTGACTAGCTCGTTGATCAAAGATGGTCAAGGTTTCCTGGCCATAGGCAAGTGTTGTCACTTGATAACGGGATCACATCATTAGGAGAATCATGTGATGGACTAGACCCAAACTAATAGACGTAGCATGTTGATCGTGTCATTTTGTTGCTACTGTTTTCTGCGTGTCAAGTATTTATTCCTATGACCATGAGATCATATAACTCACTGACACCGGAGGAATGCTTTGTGTGTATCAAACATCGCAACGTAACTGGGTGACTATAAAGATGCTCTACAGGTATCTCCGAAGGTGTTAGTTGAGTTAGTATGGATCAAGACTGGGATTTGTCACTCCGTGTGAACGGAGAGGTATCTCGGGGCCCACTCGGTAATACAACATCACACACAAGCCTTGCAAGCAATGTAACTTAGTGTAAGTTGCGGGATCTTGTATTACGGAACGAGTAAAGAGACTTGCCAGTAAACGAGATTGAAATAGGTATACGGATACTGACGATCGAATCTCGGGCAAGTAACATACCGAAGGACAAAGGGAATGACATACGGGATTATATGAATCCTTGGCACTGAGGTTCAAACGATAAGATCTTCGTAGAATATGTAGGATCCAATATGGGCATCCAGGTCCCGCTATTGGATATTGACCGAGGAGTCTCTCAGGTCATGTCTACATAGTTCTCGAACCCGCAGGGTCTGCACACTTAAGGTTCGACGTTGTTTTATGCGTATTTGAGTTATATGGTTGGTTACCGAATGTTGTTCGGAGTCCCGGATGAGATCACGGACGTCACGAGGGTTTCCGGAATGGTCCGGAAACGAAGATTGATATATAGGATGACCTCATTTGGTTACCGGAAGGTTTTCGTGCATTACCGGAAAAGTTTCGGGCTCATCGGTAGTGTACCGGGAGTGCCGGGAGGGGTGCCGGGGACCATCGGGAGGGGTGTCACGCCCCAAGGGGTCTCATGGGCTATGGGAAGAGATAAACCAGCCCCTAGTGGGCTGGAATAAGTTCCCACTAAGGCCCATAAGGTTTGAGAAGGAAAAAACACAAGGTGGAAAGAGTTTCCAAGTGGGAAGGTGGAATCCTACTCCAAGTAGGATTGGAGTAGGACTCCTCCACCTCCAATTTCGGCCAAACCTTTAGGTTTTGAGGCTGCCTCCTCCCCTCCCTCCCACCTATATATACGGAGGTTTTAGGGCTGATTTGAGACGACTTTCTCACGGCTGCCCGACCACATACCTCCATAGTTTTTCCTCTAGATCGCGTTTCTGCGGAGCTCGGGCGGAGCCCTGCTGAGACAAGATCATCACCTACCTCCGGAGCGCCGTCACGCTGCCGGAGAACTCTTCTACCTCTCCGTCTCTCTTGCTGGATCAAGAAGGCCGAGATCATCGTCGAGTTGTACGTGTGCTGAACGCGGAGGTGCCGTCCGTTCGGTACTGGATCGTGGGACTGATCGCGGGATTGTTCGCGGGGCGGATCGAGGGACGTGAGGACGTTCCACTACATCAACCGCGTTCACTAACGCTTCTGCTGTACGATCTACAAGGGTACGTAGATCACTCATCCCCTCTCGTAGATGCACATCACCATGATAGGTCTTCGTGCGCGTAGGAAAATTTTTGTTTCCCTTGCGACGTTCCCCAACAGTGGCATCATGAGCTAGGTTCATGCGTAGATGTCTTCTCGAGTAGAACACAAAAGTTTTTGTGGGCGGTGATGTGCGTTTTGCTGCCCTCCTTAGTCTTTTCTTGATTCCGCGGTATTGTTGGATTGAAGCGGCTTGGACCGACATTACTCGTACGCTTACGAGAGACTGGTTTCATCGTTACGAGTAACCCCCTTTGCTCAAAGATGACTGGCAAGTGACTGTTTCTCCAACTTTAGTTGAATCGGATTTGACCGAGGAGGTCCTTGGATGAGGTTAAATAGCAACTCATATATCTCCGTTGTGGTGTTTGCGTAAGTAAGATGCGATCCTACTAGATACCCTCGGTCACCACGTAAAACATGCAACAACAAAATTAGAGGACGTCTAACTTGTTTTTGCAGGGTATGATTGTGATGTGATATGGCCAACGATGTGATGTGATATATTGGATGTATGAGATGATCATGTTGTAATAGAAATATCGACTTGCACGTCGATGGTACGGCAACCGGCAGGAGCCATAGGGTTGTCTTTATACTAACGTTTGTGCTTGCAGATGCGTTTACTATTTTGCTAGGATGTAGCTTTAGTAGTAATAGCATAAGTAGCACGACAACCCCGATGGCAACACGTTGATGGATGATCATGGTGTGGCGCCGGTGACAAGAAGATCGTGCCGGTGCTTTGGTGATGGAGATCAAGAAGCACGTGATGATGGCCATATCATGTCACTTATGAATTGCATGTGATGTTAATCCTTTTATGCACCTTATTTTGCTTAGAACGACGGTAGCATTATGAGGTGATCTCTCACTAAAATTTCAAGACGAAGTTGTGTTCTCCCCGACTGTGCACCGTTGCGACAGTTCTTCGTTTCGAGACACCACGTGATGATCGGGTGTGATAGACTCAACGTTCACATACAACGGGTGCAAAACAGTTGCACACGCAGAACACTCGGGTTAAGCTTGACGAGCCTAGCATGTGCAGACATGGCCTCGGAACACATGAGACCGAAAGGTCGAGCATGAATCGTATAGTTGATATGATTAGCATAGGGATGCTTACCACTGAAACTATTCTCGACTCACGTGATGATCGGACTTGAGATAGTGGATTTGGATCATGTACCACTCAAATGACTAGAGAGATGTACTTTTTGAGTGGGAGTTCTTAAGTAATATGATTAATTGAACTAATTGTCATGAACATAGTCTAATGGTCTTTGCGAATTACGATGTAGCTTGCGCTATAGCTCTACTGTTTTTTTATGTTCCTAGAGAAAATTTAGTTGAAAATTGATAGTAGCAAACTTTGCAGACTAAGTCTGTAAAACCGAGGATTGTCCTCGTTGCTGCATAGAAGGCTTATGTCCTTAATGCACCACTCGGTGTGCTGCACCTCGAGCGTCGTCTGTGGATGCTGTGAACATCCGACATACACGTTTCTGATGACTACACGATAGTTCAGTGCAAAGTACTTAATGGCTTAGAAGCAAGGCACCGAAAACGTTTTAAACGTCACGGAACATAAGTGATGTTCTAAAGAGATGAAATTGTGATTTCATGCTTGTGCCCTTGTTAAGAGGTACGAGACCTCCAACAAAATTCTTTGACCACAAAGTAAAGGAGAAAAGCTCAATCGTTGAGCGTGTGCTCAGATTGTCTGAGTACGACAATCACTTGAATCAAGTGGGAGCTAATCTTCCAAATGAGATAGTGATGGTTCTCCAAAAGTCACTGCCACCAAGCTTTGAGAGCTTCGTGATGAACTATAACATATCAAGGATAGATACAATGATCTTTGAGAGATTCGCGACGTTTGACACTGCGAAAGTAGAAATCAAGAAGGAGCATCAATAGTTGATGGTTTGAAAAACCACTAAGTTTCAAGAAAGGCGAGGGCTAGAAGGGATACTTCGTGAAACGGCAAAACAGTTGCTGCACTAATGAAGAGACCCAAGATTAAACCCAAACCCGAGACTAAGTGCTTCTGTAATAAGGGGAACAGTCACTGAGGCGGAGCAACTCTAGATACTTGGTAGATAAGAAGGCTGGCAAAAGTCGAAAGAAGTATATTTGATATACATGATGTTGATGTGTACTTTACTAGTACTCCTAGTAGCATAAGGGTATTGGATACCGGTTCGGTTGCTAAGTGATTAGTAACACGAAATAAAAGCTACGACATAAACGGAGACTAGCTAAAGGCGAGGTGACGATACGTGTTGGAAGTGTTTCCAAGGTTGATATGATCAAACGTCGCACGCTCCCTCTACCATCGGGATTGGTGTTAAACCTAAATAATCGTTATTTGGTGTTTGCGTTAAGCATGAACATGATTGGATCGTGTTTATTGCAATACGATTATTCATTTAAAGAGAATAATGGTTACTCTATTTGCTTGAATAATCACCTTCAATGGTTTATTGAATCTCGATCGTAGTGTTACACATGTTCATGATATTGGTGCCAAAAGATACGAGTTAATGATGATAGTACCACTTACTTGTGGCACTGCCGCTTGAGTCATGTTAGTATAAATTGCATGAAGAGGCTCCATGCTGATGGATCTTTGTACTCACCTGATTTCGAATCACTAGTGACATGCAAATCATACCACATGAGCAAGGCCTTGTTTTCATTGAGATGAAACAAGATAGTAACTTGTTGGAAGTGATACATTTTGATGTATGCAGTCCAATGGGTGCTGAGGCACGCAGTGGATATCATTATGTTCTTACTTCAATGATGATTTGAGTAGATACTAGAGTATTTACTTAATGAATCACAAGTCTGAAATATTGAAAAGTTCAATTCTGTTTCGGAGTGAAGTTCGTCGTAACAAGAGGATAAACTGTCTACGATATGATCATAGAAATGAATATCTGAGTTACGAGTTTTGGTACGCAGTTAAGACAATGTGGAAATTGTTTCGCAGTTCATGCCACCTGGAACATCATAGTGTGATGATGTGTCTGAACGTCATAGCCACGCACTATTTGGTATGGTGCATACAATGATGTCTCTTATCGAATTACCACTATCGTTTATGGGTTATGCATTAGAGACAACCGCATTCACTTTAAATAGGGCACCACGTATTTCCGTTGAGATGACACAGGATAGACTGAGGTTTAGAGAAATCTAAACTGTCGTTTCTTGAAAGTTTGGGGCTTCGACACTTATGTGAAAAAGTTTCAGTCTGATAAGCTCGAACCCAAAGCGGATAAATGCATCTTCATAGGATATCCAAAACAGTTGGGTACATCTCCTATCTCAGATCCGAAAGCAAAGTGTTTGTTTCTAGAAACGGATCCTTTCTCGAGGAAAGGTTTCTCTCGAAAGAATTGATTGGGAGGGTAGTAGAACTTGATGAGGTTATTGAACCATCACTTCAACCAGTGTGTAGCAGGGTGCAGGAAGTTGTTCCTGTGGCGCCTACACCAATTGAAGTGGAAGCTGATGATGGTGATCATCGAGCATCGGATCAAGTTACTACAAGTCTCGTAGGTTGACAAGGTCGCGTACTACTACAGAGTGGTACGGTAACCCTGTCTTGGAGGTCATGTTGTTGAGCAACAGTGAACCTACGAGTTATGGAGAAAGCGATGGTGGGCCCAGATTCCGACAAATGGCTGGAAGCCATAAAATCCGAGAGAGGATCCATGTGTGAAAACAAAGTGTAGACTTTGGAAGAACTACTTGATGGTCAGAGGACTATTGAGTAAAGATGGATCTTTAAAGGAAAACAGACGATGATGGTGATAAGTCACTATTAAGAAAAGCTCGACTTGTCGCAAAGATGTTTTCGATAAGATCAAACAGTTGACTATGATGAGACTTTCTCACTCGTAGCGATGCTAAAAGTCTGTTAGAATTATGTTAGTTGTTGATGCATTATTTATGAAATATTGCACGTAGGATGTCAAAACATTGTTTTCTCGACAGGTTTCCTTGAGCAAACATTGTATGTGATACAACCAGAAGGTTTTGTCGATCCTAAAGGTACTAGCAAGTATGCAAGTTCCAGTGATCCTTCAATGGACTGGTGCAAGCATCTCGGAGTTGGAATATACACTTTGATGAGATGATCAAAGATTTTGGGTTTGTACAAGGTTTATGAGAAACTTGTATTTCCAAAGAAGTGAGTGGGAGCACTACATAATTTCTGATAAGTATATGTGGTTGACATATTGTGGATCAGAAGTGATGTAGAATTTCTGTAAAGCATATAAGGTTGTTTGAAAGGAGTTTTCAAAGGAATACCTGGATTGCGCTACTTGAACGTTGAGCATCAAAGATCTATGGAGATAGATCAAAAGCGCTTAATGAAAGTTTCAATAAAATGCATGCCTTGACAAGTTTTTGAAGGAGTTCAAAATAGATCAGCGAAGAAAGAGTTCTTGGTTGCGTTGTGAGGTGTAAATTTGAGTAAGACTCAAAACCCGACCACGGCAGAATAAAGAGAATAGACGAAGGTCGTCTTCTATGCCTTAGCCGTAGAATCTAAAGTATGCCATGCTGTGTACCGCACCTGATGTGTGCCTTGACTCAAAGTCTGTTGAGAGGTACAAAGAGTGATCCATGATTGAATCACTAGCAGCGGTCAAAATTTATCCTTAGTAACAAATGGACTAAGGAATTTTTCTCGATTATGGAGGTGGTTAAAGAGTTCGTCGTAAAGGGTTACGTCGATGCAAGCTTTGACACTAATCCGAATAACTATGAGTAGTGAAACGGATTCATATAGTAGAGTAGATATTTGGAGCATTTCCGAATAGCACGTAGTAGCAGCATCTATAAGATGACATAAAGATTTGTAAAGAACGCACGGATCTGAAAGTTTCAGAACCGTTGACTAAAACCTCTCTCACGAGCAAGACGTGATCAGACCCCATAACTATATGGGTGTTGGATTCGTTGGAATCACATGGTGATGTGAACTAGATTATTGACTCTAGTGCAAGTGGGAGACTGTTGGAAATATGCCCTAGAGGCAATAATAAATTAGTTATTATTATATTTCTTAGTTCATGATAATCGTTTATTATCCATGCTATAATTGTATTGATTGGAAACACAATACTTGTGCGGATACATAGACATAAACACTGTCCCTAGTAAGCCTCTAGTTGACTAGCTCGTTGATCAAAGATGGTCAAGGTTTCCTGGCCATAGGCAAGTGTTGTCACTTGATAACGGGATCACATCATTAGGAGAATCATGTGATGGACTAGACCCAAACTAATAGACGTAGCATGTTGATCGTGTCATTTTGTTGCTACTGTTTTCTGCGTGTCAAGTATTTATTCCTATGACCATGAGATCATATAACTCACTGACACCGGAGGAATGCTTTGTGTGTATCAAACGTCGCAACGTAACTGGGTGACTATAAAGATGCTCTACAGGTATCTCCGAAGGTGTTAGTTGAGTTAGTATGGATCAAGACTGGGATTTGTCACTCCGTGTGAACGGAGAGGTATCTCGGGGCCCACTCGGTAATACAACATCACACACAAGCCTTGCAAGCAATGTAACTTAGTGTAAGTTGCGGGATCTTGTATTACGGAACGAGTAAAGAGACTTGCCAGTAAACGAGATTGAAATAGGTATACGGATACTGACGATCGAATCTCGGGCAAGTAACATACCGAAGGACAAAGGGAATGACATACGGGATTATATGAATCCTTGGCACTGAGGTTCAAACGATAAGATCTTCGTAGAATATGTAGGATCCAATATGGGCATCCAGGTCCCGCTATTGGATATTGACCGAGGAGTCTCTCAGGTCATGTCTACATAGTTCTCGAACCCGCAGGGTCTGCACACTTAAGGTTCGACGTTGTTTTATGCGTATTTGAGTTATATGGTTGGTTACCGAATGTTGTTCGGAGTCCCGGATGAGATCACGGACGTCACGAGGGTTTCCGGAATGGTCCGGAAACGAAGATTGATATATAGGATGACCTCATTTGGTTACCGGAAGGTTTTCGTGCATTACCGGAAAAGTTTCGGGCTCATCGGTAGTGTACCGGGAGTGCCGGGAGGGGTGCCGGGGACCATCGGGAGGGGTGTCACGCCCCAAGGGGTCTCATGGGCTATGGGAAGAGATAAACCAGCCCCTAGTGGGCTGGAATAAGTTCCCACTAAGGCCCATAAGGTTTGAGAAGGAAAAAACACAAGGTGGAAAGAGTTTCCAAGTGGGAAGGTGGAATCCTACTCCAAGTAGGATTGGAGTAGGACTCCTCCACCTCCAATTTCGGCCAAACCTTTAGGTTTTGAGGCTGCCTCCTCCCCTCCCTCCCACCTATATATACGGAGGTTTTAGGGCTGATTTGAGACGACTTTCTCACGGCTGCCCGACCACATACCTCCATAGTTTTTCCTCTAGATCGCGTTTCTGCGGAGCTCGGGCGGAGCCCTGCTGAGACAAGATCATCACCAACCTCCGGAGCGCCGTCACGCTGCCGGAGAACTCTTCTACCTCTCCGTCTCTCTTGCTGGATCAAGAAGGCCGAGATCATCGTCGAGTTGTACGTGTGCTGAACGCGGAGGTGCCGTCCGTTCGGTACTGGATCGTGGGACTGATCGCGGGATTGTTCGCGGGGCGGATCGAGGGACGTGAGGACGTTCCACTACATCAACCGCGTTCACTAACGCTTCTGCTGTACGATCTACAAGGGTACGTAGATCACTCATCCCCTCTCGTAGATGCACATCACCATGATAGGTCTTCGTGCGCGTAGGAAATTTTTTGTTTCCCTTGCGACGTTCCCCAACAGTGTTGTCACTTGATAACGGGATCACATCATTAGGAGAATCATGTGATGGACTAGACCCAAACTAATAGACGTAGCATGTTGATCGTGTCATTTTGTTGCTACTGTTTTCTGCGTGTCAAGTATTTATTCCTATGACCATGAGATCATATAACTCACTGACACCGGAGGAATGCTTTGTGTGTATCAAACGTCGCAACGTAACTGGGTGACTATAAAGATGCTCTACAGGTATCTCCGAAGGTGTTAGTTGAGTTAGTATGGATCAAGACTGGGATTTGTCACTCCGTGTGACGGAGAGGTATCTCGGGGCCCACTCGGTAATACAACATCACACACAAGCCTTGCAAGCAATGTAACTTAGTGTAAGTTGCGGGATCTTGTATTACGGAACGAGTAAAGAGACTTGCCGGTAAACGAGATTAAAATAGGTATGCGGATACTGACGATCGAATCTCGGGCAAGTAACATACCGAAGGACAAAGGGAATGACATACGGGATTATATGAATCCTTGGCACTGAGGTTCAAACGATAAGATCTTCGTAGAATATGTAGGATCCAATATGGGCATCCAGGTCCCGCTATTGGATATTGACCGAGGAGTCTCTCGGGTCATGTCTACATAGTTCTCGAACCCGCAGGGTCTGCACACTTAAGGTTCGACGTTGTTTTATGCGTATTTGAGTTATATGGTTGGTTACCGAATGTTGTTCGGAGTCCCGGATGAGATCACGGACGTCACGAGGGTTTCCGGAATGGTCCAGAAACGAAGATTGATATATAGGATGACCTCATTTGGTTACCGGAAGGTTTTCGTGCATTACCGGAAAAGTTTCGGGCTCATCGGTAGTGTACCGGGAGTGCCGGGAGGGGTACCGGGGACCATCGGGAGGGGTGTCACGCCCCAAGGGGTCTCATGGGCTATGGGAAGAGATAAACCAGCCCCTAGTGGGCTGGAATAAGTTCCCACTAAGGCCCATAAGGTTTGAGAAGGAAAAAACACAAGGTGGAAAGAGTTTCCAAGTGGGAAGGTGGAATCCTACTCCAAGTAGGATTGGAGTAGGACTCCTCCACCTCCAATTTCGGCCAAACCTTGAGGGTTTGAGGCTGCCTCTTGCCTCCCCCTCCCTCCTATATATATTGAGGTATTAGGGCTGATTTGAGACGACTTTCTCACGGCTGCCCGACCACATACCTCCATAGTTTTTCCTCTAGATCGCGTTTCTGCGGAGCTCGGGCGGAGCCCTGCTGAGACAAGATCATCACCAACCTCCGGAGCGCCGTCACGCTGCCGGAGAACTCTTCTACCTCTCCGTCTCTCTTGCTGGATCAAGAAGGCCGAGATCATCATCGAGCTGTACGTGTGCTGAACGCGGAGGTGCCGTCCGTTCGGTACTAGATCGTGGGACTGATCGCGGGATTGTTCGCGGGGCGGATCGAGGGACGTGAGGACGTTCCACTACATCAACCGCGTTCTCTAACGCTTCTGCTGTACGATCTACAAGGGTACGTAGATCACTCATCCCCTCTCGTAGATAGACATCACCATGATAGGTCTTCGTGCGCGTAGGAAAATTTTTGTTTCCCATGCGACGTTCCCCAACAGAAACACATCGTGTTTCCTAACGCGGCGCCAAGGCCACCGACTCCTCCAGGTACAAATGCACCACCTCCAACAATTACTGAATGTTGCACCACATGTAAGCCTATTTTTAATAGTTTTTTCACTTCCGTACAGAGAATGCACGACCTCCAAGTCCCACAACGAAGATTGGGAGCCCGAGGCCGAGAGTCCATCGCCCGTGCACTCCCGTGAGCCGACGGATGCGCCCACTACGGGTACGGCAAAGCGGAAGCTGCAGTTCAGAAGAAACGGGACTCCTCCCAAGAAGAGAGAAAGGAAACCCAAGAAAGTCAAGACTCCCCTGAAGTTACCAGGCCTGATGACTCCGGAGGAACTAGACGAGGCCGTGAAAGCCAAAAACAAAGCATGGTTCGCACGGTTTCCCCTGAAGCCCCCTCCAGACATCTGGAAGGAAACTCTGAAGAACATACCAAAGTGGAAAATTGAGCGCACCATCGACAACTTATATTATCCTGAACCGCCGCCACCGCCGCCCCTTTCAGACTATGAACGGTACATTGAAAAGATGCACACCGCACAGATGAAGCAGGCGGAGCAGATGAAGCAGGCGGAGCAGACGAAATGCGGGAAACAAGTTCCCCAACTCGGACAACAAGAAGCACAGTCAATTGCCCCGCTCAAGGTGTTATCTGACCAGGCTTGAGTGTCCGGTCCACGCATGGGCGACGTAGGTTACGCTATTGCTGATGTGGTATATAAATATAAGCCCGAGCACCCTCTGGTCGAAAATCCTAGTGCTCTAACAACCCAACTATGGAATTTACATGTTTGGTACTTGGAGGCCGCAAGGCAAAAGAGAGACTGTATCATGGCGGCAGTTCAGGATCAACACTACTTCGGAGAGTACGGTGTGGAGGTTGGGTTCGATGGTTTTTCCCAGATGTACAATCAACGTGCCCTCGACAAAGCTATCCTCAGCTGCTACTGTTTGTAAGTGATTTATTTGTGTAATTTAATTATTTAGTTAAGCTCGCGTTCATTGCCCGTATAATTATCACTCACGACATTCTTTTTGTACGCTACTATGCAGAATGAAGATTCGTGAATGCAGGCTGGTAGGAATCTGGGACTTTGGGTTCATTGACCCGTATTCGTTTCATCAAGAGACAATAGAAAAGTTCAACAAGGATACACCGGATGATTTGCTAAGGTTTTTGAAGCGACAAAGTACCAAAAAAGAAATACTTTGGCCCTACGGATTCAAGTGAGTGTTACTGTCTTGTACACATTCCATTTTGCTTACCTGATGTTAAGTGTAATTGATGAGTATGCATGACTGCGTGTGTACACGTGCGCAGGTCCCACTTCATATTGTTCATCATTAGAATCGATCAAGGACAAGTTGAAGTCTCGGACCCGTTAACCTGCGACGCTGACACATGGAAGAGCGCGCGTCAGATGCTTCAAAGGTATATATATATCGGCCTCTTTCGTTCATCGGCCTCTTTTTCGTTCATTTCCTGATATCAAGTAAGTAATAATTAACTCTTGCATTCATTTTTCTTTGTCGGCCAGGGTTTGGCAAATGTTCATCAAGGAAGAACCCGGTACATGGGCAGACAAGCTCCACTTTCAGATTAACAAAGTAAGTAGTACTACGTACCCTGGTTTCAATACCATTACCATTCTCTTGATTATTATTAATTTGACTGAATTATGTTCTCGTATATAGGGCGTCCCGCAACAACCACCGGGCACTGATTATTGTGGATACTACGTTTGCGAGTACATTCACAGGATTATCAATGAGAAATCCCGTACTTCCAGAAATCTAGAGGTACGTAACCGGATCTTCACAACTTTATTTATGTACTTTTATTTGGTGCAAGTCATAGATGAAGGCGGAGAATTTTTCCATCCTATGAACCAATAGCCAGCTCCCTTCTCTATGCAAGTATACAGCTATAGGAAACGAACTTCAAATTATGTAATGATAATCGGTCGAGTACTTCGTGTTACATGTATATATGTATTTTTATTTGGTGCATCAACATTTAACCGCAAACACGGAATGGGAAACACTTAACCGCAAACACGGAATCGGTGTTTCCGGATACGTGTTTCCGATTACGTGTTTCCGATTCCGTGTTCGTAAAAAACGGAACACGGACACACGGAATCGGAACACGGAATCGGAAATACGGAATCGGAAAGACGTAAACGGAAATACGGAACCGGAAACACGTAAACGGAAACCCTGAAAATACGGAACACGGAAACACCGAAATACGGAATCGGAAACCCTGAAAAGAAAAGGAAAAAAAAGAAAAAAAAAGCATTAGGACCGGTTGGTGTTACCAACCGGTTCTAAAGGTCCTCCGCCTGCGCGCACTCTTCGGCGCCCACGTGGAGGCCTTTAGCATCGGTTTGTATGAGACCGGTGCTAAAGGGGGGGCTTTAGTCCCGGATACGTAGCACCGGATGTGTATCCGGGTCCAAAGGCCCTTACCAACAGGTTCTAATACCCCTTTCTCCACTAGTGTCTGTTCCATTCCATTTCATTGAGTTGATGACTTGAAATTGCACCTCACCAGCAAAAGGGTCCGTGCGTTGCAATGGGAGAAAAAAAATATCACACACTTTTAATCCTTTTATAATCATTTTGATTTATTAAAATAATAAGCTAACTAACTAATGTAGTCAGTCCTATCCTATTTTGTCAAAAATTCAACCCGTCCATTGTTAATTTCACCATGATGAGAAATTGAGTGGGACAAGCAAAGCAAAACAAAGAGGCTACGTGAATTGATCAATGGACTGTTATCTTATTTCACTCATGGGGTAGAGAATGTGGGATCACATGACAAACTGAAGGTGGTGTTCCATTCTCTGTCTCTACAACAATACAATCTTACATTCAATACATTCATTCATCAGCAAACAAATCCTCACAAAACAAAATTTCTTGCCGGTACTTGGCACACGGTTGGAGGCATGGGGAGGGGATCTCACCAGATGATGAGTTCGTGCCGGAGGGGGGGATACGATGAGGGGAGCAAGGGTTAGGCGCCTCTATCTGGCCATAAGAAGTCGTCGTTGCCGCGCCATAACCTCGGAGTTCCCCGTGTGAGCCATGGAGGCCCGCCTCCACCTGCAAGTACTTCGCTCCGCCGCGCCACCGCCGTTCTGCATCGAGCAGACGCATCATCCCCAGTCACTGTAGCTGTCGCGTTGATTTGATCCAGAAGCTGTGCTCGAGCGCCGAAACGGGGGCAGCAAGCGGCAGAGGTACGGCCGCGGAGGCGGGTGGGTTGAGATTGACAACAGTGGTGGTTGAGGTCGGCCGCGACGGCGAGTGGTGTGGCAGCGGCCTGGGCACAGGCCAGGGTGGACCAGGATCGACGCGATGTGCTCGAGCGCCGCAACGGGGGGCAGTGAGCGGGGAGAGGTACGACCGCGGAGGCGGGTGGGTTGAGATCGGCAGCGGTGGCGGTTGAGGTCGGCCGCGGCGGCGAGTGGTGTGGCGGCGGCCTGGGCACAGGCCAGGGTGGCCCATGGTCGACGGGAGGAGGCGATGCGTACGGGTATAATTTTTGCAGCGAATCGTCTTTTCCTTTTGCGTTGCAAATAAATGATGGAGCGCGGGTTGAATAACAAAAATTACAGGAGCTTTTTTATAAAAATGCTGCGATGGGTGTTCCGACGGAAGCAATAGTCGCTTTATTATTAGGTATAGATATAGATATATAATAATAATGCATACATATAAGCAAGCATGCATCATACCGTACCGTACCATACCATACCATACCATACGTAGTACTATATCGACTCCTTCTAGAAGATGGTAATTAATTAATTAATTAATTAATTAGTTAATCAGCCTAGCTACTCTTAAGTACTTCAGTAGGTCGTGCAAGTGCTTAGCTGGTCACATGATAGATATTCTCCCGGCCGCCACTATTCAATTCAATCAAAAGCATCTTCACTCCTGAATGAATAATACTACTTACAAACAATACGTGTATGCTGACGCAAGGAAAATAAAAATATCAAACACCGTTGTTGAGTTGAGTTGAACGTCCGTTTCGGCGGCCGTGTTATCATATTATTTATTACTTGTAGTTATTATATCTGAATGAAGAGAAAAATCAAAGGGTGATTAATTAATTGGTTTGGTCAACCAGCTCCCTTTGATTTGATTTGATTTGATTCTCACGTCCAACTCTCACTTGAATTAATGGTCCTTGGCTTCCGTTTCCACTTCCACGTCCACTTTCACTTTCACTTTCACTTTCACTTGAGGGACAAATCAAGAGTCGTACAAATACAATTCATCCCCGATTAATGGAGCTCAAGGGACCATCTGTCAACGATCCTTCCTTCTAGTTCTAGATGCACATGCCAAGACTTCCGAGACGCTTTTGAAACACATGTCAAGACTTTTGAGCATCTACAATCACAACTTACAAATTCGGTTTATCAAACCTGTGCGGGTATTGAGTGGACACGCCTCAAAAACACACTACTACATCCGGATATTTCATATTGGTTTCTCAAATCCATACAAAATGCATGCAAATATAAACATACGTTCTACGTCGAAACTATTTACTCTTCACCGGAGATATCGACAATCTCCATGCCCTCCGGCGGATAGCTGTGCGGCAGCTGCAGCTCCGCCCCCTCCGGTGCCTCTGCTACGGCCCCCTCCAACTGCTCCGTTGCGGCTTCCTTTGCCGCTATGTACACCTCGAGCTCGTCGTAGGGAGCGACGGAGCCGGCGGTTGCCTCTGCCGGATGAGCCGGCGGTTGGTCTCCACCTCGGCCTCATTCTGGTTGGAATTCAGGATGGTCTGTTGCTCCGTCATCTTCTCGGCTTGCGCAACGGCGAACTCCACCCCGTCTCCTCCATGTTCAAGTCCGGAGCATGGATCTTCGAGTCGCCCTTCTCCTCCGGCTCCTCCTCCTCCATGGCCTCCGGCACCTCCTCCTCCATGGCCTCCGGCACCTCCTCGTTCGGCTCCTCCTCCTCATCCATTTTCGGCGAGTCTGGAGGGAAACCCACAGCGATGCCGGCGGCACGCCGAGCCTGGATGTCCGCGTCGATCTGCATCCGGCGGTGCGGCGTGAGCTGAGCGTAGGTGGTGATCCTACGACGGACCATATTGAGTCCGGGGAGCGGGGGAGTGGAGGCAGACATGCTCGGGCGGCGTCAGAGGGAGGGAAGAGGTGGATGTGCTAGGACGGTGGGACACCGACCGTCTTAAATAGCCGGCTATGGCCTTGGGCGGCGAGCCGAAGCAACGTCACGCGGCGTTCACACCACGACGACTGTCCAGGTGCCCGCCGAACCTTCGGATTTCCGAACGAATCCGCGTAGGCCATGCCGACGTGGCGGGCATGCCCGTGCGCGTTCAGGCTCCCTCATATCCACCCCATATTTGATCTAAATACGAGGGATGCCAATCAGCCCATACATTTGAGGGATTCGGTTGGGTTAATTTTTTATGATCAATGAGGGATTAGACGATCTATCCAGACATTTTATTCGGATACTACGGATCCGATTGTAGATGCTCTTAGAATCCGTGTTGATACCGGCAGGGAGAAGCGTACAGAGAAGTTTCCTTGTAGAGCAGCCAGCTTCAGCTTGGTTGCCAAGACAAGACTCAACCTCAACTTGTGGCTGACCATATATAGTAGTACTCCAAGTAGTAGGAGTATATGTGATGGATGGATGGATGCTTAAATTTAGGTAAATGTTTACCACCCGCGCGCCGCCGGAAACCTTACGCCGGACCCGCGCGCGCGGTTGGAATAGAAAACGCTTCGGCGCTTCCTGACCGCATATTAACGTGGGTCCACATGCAATTTTTCTTCCCGTTCCCCCATCCTCCCTCACCACTCCTCTTTTTTCGTTGTGTTCATTGTGCCGTCGATGAGGGTCGCCCCACCTCTCCCTTTCCCTCTCCCACAAGTAGATGGCAGCGAGGCTGCTGGCAGGAGTTTGCATTGCGGGCGAGGTTGCGAAGCCGAAGCTACAAGTTCATGCGTCAAAGCACAACCCCCCTGAAAAAGCTACAACCAGCTTTGCTTTTTTTTGCAACCGGCGACGAAAAAAGTTTCAAACCGACGATAAAAAATGCTACAACCGGCATTATCGAAAGCTTCAACTAGAGACGAGGGGAATCAAGGGCCACCCACCACGCAAAACGCGAATGCTGCAACCGGTGATGAAAAAAGTTTCAACCGGCTAGGAAAAAAGCTTCAACCGACGATATAAAAAGCTTCAACCGGCGACAGCGAAACACAAAAAGCTGCAATCGTTGACACAAAAGCTTCAACCATAGACCAACGAGGAAAGCCTGTCATTTTTGCTACAACCAGCAAAAAGCTTCAACCGTTGTGGAAAAAGCTTCAAACGTTGATGGAAAAAGCTTCAACCGTTGATGGAAAAAGCTTCAACTCGTGAAAATAGCTTCAACCACCGTGAATAAAGCTTCAAGCGACATGAGAAAAATCTTCAACCGATACAGCATACCGACGATGATGGGAGCGGTGACACCGGGGAGCTGCGGACCGACGACATGGCGGTGCTACATCTCAGAGGGGGAAAAGCTTCAAGCGACACACGGAGTTGCAACCCGGAGGGCACAACTATTGCATGGGGGTAGAGCTAGGGATGAGGGGCGGCGGCCGACGATGCGGACGGCCAACGAGGGCACCGACCGGCAAGGAGGACATCTGCCGAGGGCACCGACCGGCGACAAGGGCGCTGCGGTCGTGCTTCAAGCGCGGGGCCGGGGTGTGGGCGGCGCTCGGGGCGTTGACTCGCGAGGGAGGACGAAACGGTAAACAAATCTGACGGTATTTAATCGTTGTATCAAACGGTTGGGGTCCGACCGGCAAAAGCTAGCGCCGGTCCGCCGGCGCCTAGCACTGCCCTTAAATTTAAAACCCAGGCAGGCAGGGGATTGCCGTCGTGTCGCAGCCCCCAGCTTGTTGCCAATGCAATTGCAATCACCCACACCTAGCCGACCCTAATTTGACTAAGGCTGGTTGTTTGCAATCACCCACACCTAGCCGACGCTAATTTGACTAAGGCTGGTTGTAATGGATAGTATCATATACTGGTATCATGCATATGGTACTAGTGTATGATACCACATCCGTAATGCCTATCATGTACTAGTATCATAGAACGGTTCATTTATTGCCATGCATGACACATACTAGCACAACATTTAATATAATACGGTATCATAATATGATACTCAATCATCTCTTTCTTCATTTAATTCTATGCCACCTCATCAAATACGACTAGGTGGCATGTATGATACTACTTATGATACTCCCAACAACCAGCCTAAACAATGATATTTCCATGGTTCTGAATGAAGAGAAAAACGCGTGTCCATCCAATATCCATTTATTCCTCTAATACTTTTACTAATAGTAGGTGGTGTTTGTTTACATGGATTTTTTAGTGTAGGAACTAAAAGAAGTTCCTTTTAGTTTCATCTAAATCAAATGGGAAGGACTTTTAGGGATTAAAAGTGGACATTTGGGACTAAAAAAAGAAGTTCATAAGGGAGAGTCCTTTTTGAACTTTTTGGGACTTTTTCCAACAGTGTCCCTGCTTTTAGCACGTCATTTAATAACCTCTAGTCTATTAGTAAGGGTAACATGATCTTTTAGCATGTCATTTAATGACCTCTAGTCTATCAATGTCTTTTCGGGCTGCCTCTTGCACCCTTGCAAATTCACATCGATTTTTAGTTTTGGGTTCTTTGATGCTCTTGACAAATGTGCATCAAGGAGGGTATATACCATCTGCAAGATAGTACCCTTTTGTGTATTCATGCCATTGATAGTGTAGTTGCAAGCATGAGCATCATCACTAGCAAACAAATGAGACCGTTGCAACACATTGATATCATTGAGAGTGCCCGGCATACCGAAGAAGAATGCCAAATCCATAAATCCTCGGATGCTACCGCCTCTAGCACAATTGTTGCATCACGACACTTGCCACAATACATTCTTCGCCATGCCTTCGGACAATTTTTTAATGTCCAATGCATACAATCAATTTTGAGAGAGAGAGAGGGAGGGAGGGAGGGAGGGAGAGCGAGCGAGAGAGAGAGAGATTGAACATCCTAGATACATATCCCCATCATTAGCCCCCGAATGAATCGGGATTCGAGTGAGGAAGGGATCAATGCGGATTCTGTCGAGCCATACTGCTCTTGAACATACTTAGCCACCATGCAGGATGATGGCGATCTCCTGATCAACCGAGGCATGACCAAACGCTCCGCAAATAAAGGGAGCGATGCACCCAGCCCTATCCGGATGTTTCCGAGACATTGGATGAACGATGACATGATCAGATGCTCAGCTATAAAACACAACATCCCGAAGCATGAGCCGCCGTGTCGTCCTTCTAGTTCTCCTTTTGCAAGCTAAACTTTCGCATAATTGGAGTTTGTCTTGGGCATCATGATTGCTGCATCAATCAGGTTTTTCTGTACGAACCTCCTACTGGAAATTAATTCCACCGTATAAGCATATTCTATATGCATCTTTTTAGGGCGTGCATCTACGGAGTAGTATTAATCACCAGGGTCTAGCTATGTACTCCCTCCATAAACTAATATAAAAGCATTTAAAACACTATTTTAATAATCTAAATACTTTTTTATTAGTTTACAGAGGGAGTACGTGTTAATTGTTTTAAGGACAATGTCCGTGTTACTTTTGGCAATGTAGGTGTCCTAGAATCATGTAATTTATGGTACACATATTTATAAATGTGTGCCTTCTTTTTTATTATTACAATTTGGCTGGAAGCAATACCTTTTTTATTATTACAATTTGGCTGGAAAAATATATAGAATCTGAATATGATGTTATTTTACCTATTAACTATTTTAAAAATATTATCTAGGATGCAATCTTAATCAATAATGTATTACCCATCTTTCTTTCATACCAGTACTAATTTGGATTGTGGATGAACAACTTAGCAAAATTAAGATTAAAGATGAAATTGAAGATCACTTGACAGTTTCTTTCTACGTAATAAATCTACATGCAAGCCGTATTTAAATAGAAGACCAGTGAAATCTTAAACTGCGTTTTTATAGGCTAAAATCATCTTCGTTTGGGTCGTAGTTATAAATACTCAAATTATAGACTACTTTTCGTAAATTAAGAGTGCGTGATATTCTTTTTTCCCGTTGCAACGCACGAAACCTTTTCCTAGTTAATTATAATAAGGAAAGACATGTATACGTATTCAGTCCTAACTACACCTTTTTATTTTTCCATTTGACGCTTGTTTTGCATACAAGCCATCGTGTGTTGCTTGTCCGGCCGATTCCAATTACGTTAGCGCAGGGGGGAAATAATATGGCTGGAAACGTATATATGAGATCATGAAAAAGCAAACACTTATTTCTAGCAAATCTCAACCTTTGTTTTTTTGTCTTTTTTTATTGTTATATCTAAGCTGTTGGTGGGGAAAAAAAATTCTATGGCTAGAAACGTATATATGAGATCAGGAAAAAGCAAACACTTCTTTCTAGCAAATCTCAACCGTTGTTTTTATCTTTTTTCTATGGCCACATTCGTTTTCTACCGTTTTAATAATATAATAATAATAACATGTATGAACTCCAGAAAGAAGATACCATGTTATTTATCATGGAAATTGAAGAGGTTGGACCGACAAAACAAGAGTCACACCTCTCGTCTCTCCGGCCGGATTGGCTGGCTCGCGTTGGTCTTGTGCATATATATAGCCATGAATTCAAAGTCGGACAAAATGAGACAGAGGAGCTAGCAAAGTCGACCACATATCTCATTTGTTTAGCCACCTAATTAATCATCAAAAGTACGTACGTACAACACGTACGTTTTAATATATATATATATTGTTGTGCGAATTCACAACTAATAACCTTTTAAAAGTCGATCGAGCATAGAGTACATATCTTGGTCCTCCCGTGGGTTTAATTTGACTGATTTGCCGGCCGGGCTCCAGTTCCAAAATGTCAACTAGAGCTAGTTTTTGTTAGTTGGAAGGAGGTGACTTGTGGATCATTTTACTGGAGAGTAGTTGACAAGTAATTAAGTAGAAGAGACAAAAGCTGGCCTAACTTACGGAAAGAGAGCATATAAATGCTTCCTTTCCTTCATTTCTTCCCTCAATAATATTCGTCCGTTCGTTCGTTCGTTCGTTCGTTCACTGAATATTGTACACGATTGATGGCTAGCTTGATTTGATCAGACTCGGAACAAGGAAACAAAGAAGAGGTCGAGTCTGATCCAATCCAATCCATTGAGGTGATCGAATTGCTAGCCAGAAAGCTGCTAGGTCTCGTCTCGTCCATCTAATTAGTAAGCACTACATATATATATATATATATATATATATATATATATATATATATATATATATATGCATCATGCCTTACGAAATGTTGTACGTATCACCTTCTAGAACATGGGAAATGACAACGTACTAGCATATACATACGGCTAAGATATTGTAATTAATTAGTTAGCAGACGGAATTCCAAGCATGTGGTTACCTTTTCTTCCATGATGAAAAGTCTACCGTATCACCGGCGGCTGACTCGATCACGCTCCATTCCTTTCCTTCATACCCTTGACTTGGACCACGACTAGGAATATGCAATTCAACATTTTTTTCTTCTCTATCTTCGATCTTTTTGAGCAAGAATCAATTAAACAACTGTCTTATAGCTAATACGTTATATATTTGCAAGCGTTGTACAACAAACGTGCATACCAACAATCTAATCCATTAAGTTTCTTCTATATGGTCAACAGGGAGGAAATGCTTTCCACCTGAATACTTCATCCGTTCCTTTATCTAAGGTGTACTTTTCACTAAAAATTCACAATGTAAGATGTATATGGTGTAGTCCATGATAATCCCACTTTTACCCTTCCACCAGACACGTATGAAAAGCTAACGTTTCCTATGCTAAAATCTTGGTCGATCAAAAAAAAAAAACCACGATTTACATAGAATATTTCAAAAAGGTTTAGAGTTTACAGAAGTCATGTACTCCCTCCATAAATAAACTAATTAATATAAGAGCGTTTAGATCATCATTTTAGTTATGTAAACACTCTTATATTAATTTACAGAGGGAGTATTACGTGAAGGGAGGAAATCGCGCACAGACCAACAGATTCCCTTAGTGTTTCCATCTTGAGACAGTGTGGCCACAAAATAAGATCATCGAGAATAGCTTTTAAATATATATTTTTGCATCAATCTCAATACTTTGGAAAACCATTTTGTTCTTGGTGTCCCTGATTTTCCAAAGAGTGAGAAGAAGCATAAACTTCTGAACAGAAGTAGGCAAGGCAGTCAACAGTGTAGTGGTGAAGAGATCTGCAATAGATCATATGCCAAATCCTGCGAGCCATGGGGCAGGCGAAGAACAAGTGGTCACGGTCCTCCATTGTGTTCTTACATCTTGAGCAGGTGTGTGAACTCGGGATTTGGTTCTTGCCCAAGTTCTTCCTAGTGTTCAGACGGTCCAGGTAAAATAGCCACAAATAAAAAGATCATAACCTTTTTTTGGCACCCTAGCTAGAGAGTCCCAAATCTCAACGAGAATGGGGTCACTGAGCAGCGTAGGCCGCACGTGTAGTGAAGGTGTCACCATTAAGCAGTTTCCGTGTGTTAGGTTTCTGGGAGGTAGTAATTAACATCCTACAACAAAGATCTTAGAGAGGTAAGTTATGTGACCACAGTAGTAGTTAATAGATTACCAAGTACAAGTTCCATCTCATCCTGCAATATAGTGCCTACAATGGCATTTTGGTTTGTGTGGTGCAAAAAAAGAGGAGAGTGTCGTGGGAACGAGCCTGACAGTAGAGGTGGGGGATACGTAAGGAGAGGGCGGAGTCCTAGCTACGACAAGTTTGTACACACGATGTATGAGTTTAGGCCCCTCTCGTGGAGGTAACAGCCCTACCTCTCAGTGCTCTGAACCTCTTGTCGTGTGGAATGTATGTGTTACAGAGGGTGCGAACCCTTGTGCCAGAGGGGAGGAATGACTTATATAGAGTGCGCTACCCCTCATCAAGGCCATGCAACCAAGGGTTCGATTAATAGAGATAAAGGTGTACGTTACTGATAACGTACCTAACAAATGTTACTTATAACGACTAGTCGAATGCCCGCTCATTGGCTTCCCTGGACTGGCTTCTGAACTTCTGCGGTCGATTGACTTCTAGTTCTTCCGAATGGAAGTCTTCCATCGAGCGGAGGGAAAAAAAGTCTCCGAGTGGATGTTCTACCGAGTGACCCATGTACCATGGCGAGTCAGTCGGAGCCTTCCTTGAAATCTTTAAGTCTTTAATGTTGTGTCCTTAGGTAGGATATGTAGGTCAGACCTATCACCCTACCCTAGGTACATATCCCCATCATTAGCCCCCGAATGGATCGGGGTTCGAGTGGGAAAGGGGTCGATGCAGATTCTAATAAGACATGCAAACTCCGAATGCACATCAAGGCTTGGCAGAAGTGTGCGTCGATTGAATTATTTGTCGTTCACCCTGATTGATTCTGTTTTGAAATGCATCCAAGTGAATGTGAAAGTGAAAACTGGTCGAGTGATCAACGGGGTCTTTTGATGTGATGGGTTGCTTCGTCTGGTCCGGATTTCACGGGATTCAAAAATTTGATAAGCGCGCGCCGCGCAATGATGACGCAAAGACAAGGGCAAGTGGAAGCACGATGCCTCGTTTATCGCGCCGTCCTTATCGCCACGTATCACGCTTCCTCTGTTATCGGGATATACAGAGATCTGGCGGCCCCGTAGGTAAGTTTAAATACCCTCTTACCTAGCTAAGTTTATTAACGAACGTTTAAGATTAAATACTCTCTTACATATGCTAAGTTCATCAAAGAATGTTTTAATATAAATACACTCTGACCTAGCTAAGTTGGAGCATCCTAGAAAGAGCACTTAGCTCGATTATGTGATCAATTTGTAGCTCGAGGAATCGGATGAACGGTGAGAATGGTTTTTAGTTTCGTCTGAGAGAATGATTTTTGTTAGGTGGAAATGTCTGAACTACAAATTTAAAATGAAAATGTGAATTCTTTCCACTATACTATCTCGCAAGATTTATATTTTTGTTTCCCAGTGTGTAGGTCAAATTATTTTGAGTCATGATACATATAGTACATACACACCGTGTTGGATATATGTATGGTGAAAATTTCAGGTTGTGAATTTCAAAAGGTGTTATTTTGCGTATGTCATGATTTTTGAAGGAATAAGTGGAGGTTGCAGCTGAAGCCGACGCGGTTCACATGTTAACTACACTTGATCATTATCGTTTTTTAGTCTGATGCCCATTTCTGGTATAGGATCTAAATCCAATGAATTAACATGAATGATTGGAAAACTAATGATTAGAAAATGGCCAAGTGAATGGCCAACAGGAATAATGTATGTATTTGAAGAAAAGTCAGAGGGCCAGTTTGCAAGTGAAGCTCCAACCGGACATTTTCCTTCTGAGGTAAAGTTTCAACAAAACTTAGTAGTAAAACAACCAGGAGGTTATAAAGGGAGTAGGGACCTAGTTGCAAGCGTTCCCAAGGAAACAAGGGCACGCAAGTAAGATTGCAGGGTCACAGCTGTGAGCAGGAAGAGGAGCTGCGCGCGAAATCTCAAAAAAATTTGGACCATTTCTCGATTTGTGCGTGTCATCCTTGCGCAGGGGCCATGCCAATCTTCTTTGTATCGTTCCAATTTTATCGGATGTCCCCGAAGGGACGAGTCTAGCTACGGCGGGCGGGCTTATATACGTTTAGGGTTTTAGGGTTTTAGGGTTTAGGGTTCCAATCAGGTTGTCGAACAACAGGTGCAGTGATTAAGGTTTTTCAAGAATTTCAAATGCTTCTATACAATCATCATAAAAAACAAATGGAATATATTTTTCAAAAGATTAGTGAGAGACTTAGAAATTTTAGAGAAGTCTTTAATAAATCTCATATAGAAACCAGCATGACCAAGGAAACTTCTTATACATTTGATATCTGTTGGACACAACATTTTTTCAATAGCATCAACTTTAGCTTTGTCAACTTCAATACCTATTTCGGAGATTTTGTGTCCCAATACGATGCCTTCATTAACCATAAAGTGGCACTTCTCTCAGTTCAAGACAAGATTAGTTTCTTCACATCTCTGCAAAACTCGATCAAGGTTGCTCAAGCAATCATCAAAAGAAGTTCCGTAAACAGAAAAATCATCCATGAAAACCTAAAAAACCTTTTCACAGAAGTCAGAGAATATAGCCATCATACATCTTTGAAAGGTAGCAGGTGCATTGCATAAATCAAAAGGCATACGTCTATAAGAAAAGGTACCAAAATGGCAAGTAAAAGTGGTCTTCTCTTGATCCTCTATTGATACAGGTATTTGAGAGAAGCCAGAGTAACCATCTAGAAAGCAAAAATGTGTATGTCTGGATAGTCTTTCTATAATTTGATCTATAAAAGGTAGCGGATAATGATCTTTCCTAGTAGCCTTATTTAATTTCCATTCTATATCATGTAACAATTCTTTGTGGGGTTAATTCATCTTTGGCATTAGGAACAACGGTAATACCTCCCTTTTTAGGGACACAATGAACGAGACTAACCCATCTACTATCAGCAATAGGATAAATTATACCTGCCTCTAGAAGCTTTAGTATTTCATTTCTTACCACTTCCTTCATTTTAGGATTTAATCGTCGTTGGTGATCAACAACTGGTTTAGTATCACGCTCCATATTAATTTCGTGCTGACATAGAGTGGGACTAATGCCCTTAAGATCATCAAGAGTATATCCAATAGCGGCACAGTGCTTCCTTAGAGTTTTCAATAATCTCTTTTCTTCATGCTCTGAAAGGTTATCACTAATAATAACAGGATATATCTCTTTTTCATCAAGATAAGCATACTTCAGAGTATCAGGTAATTGTTTAAGCTCAAACATGGGATCACCCTTAGGTGGAGGAGGATCCTCGAGTATTTCAACAGGTAGGTTGTGTTTCAGAATAGGTTGTTGATCAAAGAAAATCTTATCTATTTCATTCCTTTCATTCATATACATATCATTTTCATGGTCTAGCAAATATTGTTCTAAGGGATCGGTAGGAGGCACAACAATAGAAGCGAGACCAATAATTTCATCTTTACTAGGTAATTCGTTGTCATGGGGTTGTCTATGAAAATTAGATAAATTGAACTCGTGAGATGCATCCCCAAAATTTACAGTAACCGTTTCTTTTTCACAATCAATCTTAGCATTAACAGTAATCAAGAAGGGTCTACCGACTATAATGGGACAAAAATCATCTTGTGAGGAACCAAGAACAACAAAATCAGTAGGATACTTTATTTTCCCACACAAGACTTCAACATCTCTAACAATCCCAATTGGTGAAATAATATCTCTATTAGCAAGCTTGATGGTAACATCAATTTCCTCCAATTGGTTAAAATAGGAGATAATTTCTTGGTATAAGGTAAAGGGAATTGCACTCACACTAGCACCCACATCACATAAGCCATGATAACAATGATCTCCTATTTTAACAGAAACAACACGCACGCCAACAATAGGTTTGTGTTTATCCTTAGTATCAGGTCAAGCAATTCTAGCGGCTTCATCACAGAAGTGAATGACATGCCCATCAATATTATCAACCAAGAGATCTTTAACCATAGCAACATTAGGTTCTACTTTAATTTGCTCAGGAGGTATAGGTCTTCTAGCACAACTCTTATGAACCACAGTTGAAGTTTTAGCATGTTCCTTTATCCTAACAGGAAAGGGTGGTTTCTCAATATAAGCAGTAGGAATAACAGGACCGACATTATAAATAGTAGTTTGTTCTTCAACTTTAATAGGTTCTACCACTTCAACTTCAATGGGAGGATGATATTTAAACCACTTCTCCTTGGGGAGATCAACATGAGTAGCAAATATTCACAAAATGAAGCTACTACCTCAGAGTGAAGCCCATATTTAGTGCTAAAATTACCAAAAGCATCGGTGTCTATAAAGGATTTAACACAATCAAACTTAAGGCTTATACCCGACTCATTACCTTCATCGAGTTTCCAATCTTCAGAGTTGTGTTTAATTCTTTCCAATAAGTCCCATTTGAATTCAATATCTTTCTTCGTAAAGGAACCAGCACAAGAAGTGTCGAGCATGGATTGATCATTGCGAGAGAGCCGAGCATAAAAATTCTGAATAATAATTTCTCTCGAAAGCTCATGATTGGGGCATGAATATAACATTGACTTAAGCCTCCCCCAAGCTTGAGCGATTCTTTCTCCTTCACGAGGCCAAAAATTATAGATATAATTCCGATCACGATGATGAATTTTTCTACAATACTTAAGAATTTTATGGCTGAAAACACCCCTAAGGAGTGGACCTGTGGTTGCCAAGCCAACAGAGTGCGCCCTAATGGCTTGGGTACCCCACAGGGGCCCTCTCGATTATCTCTTCAACCCACTCCTTCTCCTACCTCTTAAAAAAATCTCGTTGCTCTCTCACTTGTGTTGTTGCTTACAAACTTGGAATTTTCGATCTCTTTATTTGAAATCCGTTTGTGATTTTTTAAGAAATTGTTCCTTGGTATGTAAATCTCCTATTTCTCCAATTAATATTTATTTTAGTGGGTTATATTTTGCACAACCATAATGTATTTATCTCCAGTAATGACCATTTATTCCCGTATAACTTAATGCTCATGTTGTACCACATCTATGCACATCTTTACCTAATACTAGAGTGGCTATTGCTTCTGTCGGAAAATCCGTCACGGCCGTTTTACAAAAAAAAGAAATGTTATTTTCAATGTTCAACCCGCGGTCCTTTGGATACACAGGCACTCCTCTTTCCCATGCCTCCCGATCCTAGGCCGACGGTGTCTCCCTGGCCTCCTGATCCCAGCCGCCAGGAGCCGGCGGTGCGTGCATGGCTTGATCCGGTGCGACGCCGGCCGCCGGCAGACGCGGGTGGCCGCAACACCCTGCACCACCGTTCCCTGCCTCATATCCTCCTCTCCCACGCGCACTCGAGCTCCTCGCTGTGCATCACCCGAGAGTGCTCGTGTTCGCTGCTCGACCAGATCCACCGCCAGCCGGTCGTCGTCGCACTTGTCGGCGACCTCGGCATCCCCTCTGCACCTCCCTCCACCTCAACTTCCGACGCCCATGTGTTTGTGGATGTTCCGAGATATATTTGCAGACAAGGTGTTAGTGTGTGTGTTTGAGCCAGTTTCAGCCCCAGATCTTTGAGGTAAACTCCCACATGAATACATCATGAGACTAAATCTCCTTTGCTATGATTCAAAGAATGCTATGATGATGGGAGTTAACCGGTTTACTAGAATATAATGGTTTGCCAATTAGTTTACATCATGTGGAGTATCAAGACACATGGGTATGCTGGCTCCTATTGTTTGACAAATGTGTATCTACAGATTTTCTTTAATCATATAAAGAAGTTACAGTTGGGTGTTGCCCTTTTTTGCTAGACACAACAACTCCAAGAAGATCTGGGCGCTCATGGTGATATATGCATGCTTTTTGATTTTCCTATGCCTTTTTTTGATTTGAGCTAGCGGAGGTGCTGCGATCTTTACCACCAGCCTAAGATCAGTATCCACTACCTGATTCTGTAGCACAGCTCCCGTCTTGCACCATGGCGTTGAACTACTGCCCATAGGGTGTGAGAGTGCGCACACTCAACTCTGTCGGGTCGGTTGTGCTTTAGTACGTGCAAGCAAGGGAGAAGAGAGTTTGCTGATTCTTATATGCAGCTCCAATAGGAAAGCCCATCAATTGACTCTTGAGATTTGTCATTTATGTTGTCAGGATCAATTAAAAAACTTTCAAAAGGGGAGGATGGAATCTTCTACTTTTGTTTTGTGAATCAATCTTGTACTTAATTCAGGAGCTCTTCCTGTTCATAGTTAAGATCGTCATCACTTCCTATATATTATGCAACTACAAAGTAGAATCATGTGAGTGGGTATTTACCCCTTTATTCACGACAAAACATGCAACAAGACATGCTTTAATTTGCATGACATGTTACAATATGTTTAACGACGGGATGAATGTGAGTTGTTGTTGTACAAAATAGATTTGTGAGTTCATTCCTTTTAGTTTTAGGTTCTAGTTCTTGATACTGAACTACAAAAATGAAAGTACTTAGTTTGCCTTTGGACCCCCGCTGGAGTGTTAATATATGTGAAACTTAGAGTGGATGTACTTTCATTATTTAGCTCTTTGAATATGCACATGCGACATGATTTGTCCTGGCATGCTACTATGTAAATCTTACGGGGTGACAATTTGGTAAATAGTCCCACTGTTCTATCCCTCACCTTGCTCCGTGTGAGTTCCAAAAAAATGTATCTTTTTGTCTGAAATGGAACAAGCATTCATGTTTGACAAAGTTACCCGCACAAAGTTATATAATAAAACTTGCACAAAGTGTCTCTGCTTTTTGTGTGCACGGGACAAGCGACTATAACAAGTTTCTTTGTTACGGGTCTTTTGTTGGGCGAGTGAAAATGCCGGAGGGAGAAGCGAAGATAATCAACAATGACGACCATATTGTGTTGATGACCACTCTGAAATAATGCCATGTATGTTAATTGTGTGTAGAAAGTTCTTATTTTCTTTGGCGTGGAAAGTGTTGTAACATGCCTAGATGTCCTATGATCCCCCTTCTGTCTTGTTGTTTGCTTTGCCAATTTCGCTACAGTGCTCTGTCACGTGCATCTTTCTACCCAGTTGTGTTCTGCTGAACTGTCAAGGAAAAAAGAACATATTTTTAATGGTCAATCTAAGCTGATACATCCACCCCACCAGCCGCTCTACAGGTCATCAAAATCATGACGATCGATAGATATGAGGTAGTCAGGAATATGAAGATGTGATTTTTACCTGCGCTAACACTGGCCATCTAGGTTCAGAACCAAGGGAAGGTTAATCCAAATATGCGGGAAAGAAAACAAATGCAGGAATGCATATTCACGTAAGATGACCATACATAGACAATATTACTGTATGAAGGTCTGGATTGTATCATACCGAGTTAAATTGAAAAGGCAAAAATACTGTAAGAAAATTCTATAAATGCGAAAATATGTTTGACTTGAATGAAACTCATGCACCTTATATTCTAAAATGTCTACACGTGTTCACACAAAACTATGGTTGAAGATAAAAGGCGTCAAGGATGCACAATGAAGGTCCCGGGGAAGGCAATGGAAGAGCTCGGATGAGATAGTCATAAGTGAGGCGCGTCTCGATACAAAAGGGCAAGGTGATGCTAGGCGGAGCCGGAATAGTGCAAAGGGCTGCCAACCGAACCCATGATGCATGAATTGAAGGTGGATGCTATTTTAACTCAGGTTCTACTTAAACTCGGTATCATTTTATAAGGTCATTGTTGTTTTCTTTCGTTGCAACGTACGGACCTTTTTCTAATAGAGTACCGATTTGCTTTGATTGTCATCGTTGACGAACCAACTATATAATACTGTATAGTATATGATTGATGGAGCAGCAAGACTGGAATACTGTATAAAAGCATGCAACATCCATCATCGCATACGTAGGCACGTATATATATGTGGCCTGGCTTCTAGAAGGTGGCGGGAATGAGAATCAGATCCCCATTTAATTTAGTTAGCATCTGCAGGTACTCCCAAATCCAGGCGATAATTATAATTAATTAGCAGCCAGGCGATAATTAATGAACGCATGTGCTTAATTAATGGATTACTTCAGGATACCAAATCCTTTGGTCAATGGACGACCGATCATGCCACACGTGAATTAAAAATTATAGAGAATGCTACGATCGAAAAGATAACCAAGTTGCAAGCCATTGGACATCCACGACAGCCGTTTGATTCGCATCTGTCAGCTGAGGAGTGTTAGCAACACGAGCCATGTTGTGTTTGTTCGGAGATTTAGAAAGTGCTTTGTAACATGAACCATATTACGCTTGAGCAATGTTGTACTTTAATTAACTGATACTTCCTCCGTCTTAAAATTCTTGTTTTAAGTTTGTCTAAAAATAAATGTATCTAAATACTAAAACATGACTTGATACATTTGTATCTATATAAATCTAAGACAAATTTTTTTGGACGAAAGGAGTATATAAAAGCATGATCAAATCAAATTACACTTGCGCTTTTCGTCCAACCAGCTAGCTAGCTACCCTACCATGGCCACTCTGAATCAGATAATCCTTTCAATTTTCCCAAGCTGTTCCCCTTAGCCCTCGTGTCGTCCTCAGCGTGCGACATGGGAGGCGTCCTCATCTTCGCCGCCTCCAACCCTTAATTGCCCTCTCTCTCCTTGCAGATGCCGACCAAGCACCATCGGGCGAAGCCCCGTGCAGAAGGCGGTGGCGGCGGAGCTTCTCTCATTTTGATGCATCATTTTCTTTACCTGAGGCGGTCATACGTCTTTTTCCACCAGTTGTGCTAATCGCTGTTGGTTGGGTTCCAATCTTCGCGACGTGTTGAAGGCCCTCCGTCCCGAGTTTCAATGGTGTGGCTAGAAAGGCTGCAGCCACCCCCATCTCAGGCCGTGCGTTGTCGATCGCCGCAAGCTACCTTTGCTACCAAGATCCGCTCATGGCGGGCTGGTTCTTTCCCATTTCTGACTGTGGTTGTGCGACAGGGTACGTGCATTATTAGGAAAGGGCTTATAGATGGCCTCAAATCAGTGACGGGCTCAATCTAGTCCCCGTCACTGCTATTAGAAGAGGCGGGCACAAAAACCCAGCCGCCACTGCTCTTGGCTCACCAGTGAAGGGTCCTAGTTAGGGCTCGCCACTAGCAACAGCTGTCCAGATGTGTCGTGGGACAAATGTTAGCAGTGATAGGCACAAACTAGCGCCCGCCACTGTTGGTTGAGTTAGCACCAGCAGACATTTATACGTACTCGCGACTGTTATTTTTGTGCCCGCCACTTCATTTACCTCTAGCTGGCCGGAACTGAGACCCGCCACTCAAAAAAATTGACACGCGCCACCAAGCCCACCAAAGCCCGC
Organism: Hordeum vulgare subsp. vulgare; assembly: GCF_904849725.1. NCBI lineage: Eukaryota > Viridiplantae > Streptophyta > Magnoliopsida > Poales > Poaceae > Hordeum > Hordeum vulgare. Next base: position 587,689,407 of record NC_058522.1, on the reverse strand, counting down.
CAAAATGAAAACATAGAGCTAATCATATCATCTCACCATCCATCTCTTTCCCTCTAGCGTTATCGCACCTCCTATCTCTCTCCTCCCGATGCCCTCATCTTCGCCCGCCAGATCCACCGTGCCCCTCCTTAATGTTGGGGAACGTTGCAGGGGAAACAAAAATTTTCCTACGCACACGAAGACCTATCATGGTGATGATCATCTACCAGAAGGACATCGGATCCACATACCCTTGTAGATCGCTAAGCGGGAAGCATTAAGAAACACGGTTGATGTAGTGGAACGTCTTCACGATCCAAATTGTCGCCATCCCATGATCCGTCCCGATCTAGCACCGAACGGGTGGCACCTCCGCGTTCAGCACAAGTACAACTCGATGACGATCTCCGCCTTCTTGATCCAACAAGAGAGACGAAGAGGTAGCTGAATTCTCCGGCAGCACGACAGTGTGGCGGTGATGATGGTGGAGCTACTCTGGCAGGTCTTCGTCGTGCCATACCGATCTACATACGAGGTGCCACGAAGTAGTGAAGGGAGAGAGGGCTGCACAAAGGCTTGAGGTGCAAAACCCCTCTCAAACATCCACTATATATAGGAGGAACCAAGGGGAGGGTGCCTTGCCTCCTCCTCCAAGGAGGATGCTTCGACAGAAGCAAGGAGGGAGGAATCCTCCTCCAATTAGGTTTGGTGGAGGACTCCTTCCTATCTTGTCCACCTCTTTCCTTCTCTTTTTTTTTCTTTTTCCTCTTTATTTTTGCCTTGCCGAAATAGGCTTATTGGGCTGGCCTCATCAGCCCACAAAGGCTGGTGCGCCACCCATGGGCTTAATAGGTCCTCCCCCGGGTGGGTGGCCCCTCCCAGTAAAACACCAGAACCCATTCGTCACTCCCGGTACTTTACCGGTAATGCCCGAAATCTTTCCGGAAGCCAAATGCAACAATCCTATATATCAATCTTCGTTTCCGGACAATTCCGGAGACACTCATGACATCCGGGATCTCATCCGGGACTCTGAACAACATTCGGTTACCAACATAAATAATTCAACTATATCGAAAACGTCACCGAACCTTAAGTGTGTAGACCATGCGGGTTCAAGAACTATGTAGACATGACCAAGATACTCTCCGACCAATATCCAATAGCGGGACCTCGACGTCCATATTGGACCCTACATATTCTACGAAGATCTTATCAGTTGAACCTCTATGTCAAGGATTCACACAATCTCGTATATGATTCCCTTTGTCCTTCGGTATGTTACTTGCCCGAGATTCGATCGTCGGTATCTCCATACCTCTTTCAATCTCGTTACCGGCAAGTCTCTTTACTCGTTACATAATACAAGATCTCATGACTAAATCTTTAGTCACATTGCATTCAAGGCTTGTTTGTGATGTTGTATTACCGAATGGGCCCCGAGATACCTCTCCGTCACACGGAGTGACAAATCCAGTCTTGATCCATGCTAATTCAATGGACACCTTCGGAGATGCCTGTAGAGTACCTTTATAGTCACCCAATAACGTCGCGATGTTTGATACACACAAGGCATTCCTCCGGTGTATGTGAGTTACGTGATCTCATGGTCATAGGAATGTATACTTGACATGTAGAAAACAATAGCAACAAAATAGCACGATCATATGCTACATTTATAGTTTGGGTCTTGTCCATCACATCATTCTCCTAATGATGTGATCCCGTCATCAAGTGACAACACTTGTCTATGGCTAGGAAACCTTAACCATCCTCGACCAACAGGCTAGTCAACTAGAGGCTCACTAGGGACATTGTTTTGTCTATATATCCACACATGCATTTATGTTTTCATTCAATACAATTATAGCATGGATAATAAATGATTATCTTGAAATAGGAAATATAATAATAACTATTTTATTATTGCCTCTAGGGCATATATCCAATAGTCTCCCACTTGCACTAGAGTCAATAATCTAGCTTCACATCTCTATGTGATTTACAACGTAATGAATCTAACACCCATACAGTTCTGCTACTGAACATGCTTTGCTCGTGGAAGAGGCTTAGTCAACGGATCTGCAACATTCAGATCCGTGTGCACTTTGCAAATATTTATGTCCTCCTCCATGATGTAATCGCGGATGGCATTGAAGTGTCACTTTATGTGTCTGGTCCTCTTGTGAAACCTTGGTTCCTTGGCTAGAGCAATGGCATCAGTGTTGTCACAGAACATATTGATTGGGTCTAGTGCACTTGGCACTACTCCAAGATCTGACATGAACTGCTTCATCCAGACACCCTCCTTAGCCACCTCCGAGGCAGCTATGTACTCCGCTTTGCATGTAGAATCAGCTACGATGCTTTGCTTGGAACTGCACTAGCATAGCGCACCCCCGTTAAGAATAAATATGTATCCGGTTTGAGAATTAGAGTCATCTGGATCAGTGTCAAACTTGCATCGATGTAACCCTTTACGACGAGCTCTTCGTCACCTCCATAAACGAGAATCATTTCCTTAGACCTTTTCAGGTACTTCATAATATTCTTAACCACCGCCCCGTGTTCCACTTCTGGATCATGCTACCTCTTGAGCTTGCGTTGGTTTTTCCCTTGAAGAGGAAAGGGTGATGCAGCACAGTAGCAGTAAGTATTTCCCTCAGTTTGAGAACCAAGGTATCAATCCAGTAGGAGTATCAAGATGAGGTACCAATGTACCTGCGCAAAAACAAACAAACTTGGACCCAACGCTATAAAGGGGTTGTCAATCCCTTCACGATTATTTGCAAGGTGAGATCTGAATGTGAAAAGTGCATCAAAGTAATTGTGTGGAACTGAAAATATGATGTGAAGTAGTCCCGGGGGCCATAGTGTTCACTAGAGGCTTCTCTCATGATAGCAAGTATTACGGTGGGTGAACGAATTACTGTCGAGCAATTGATAGAACCGCGCAAAGTCATGACGATATCTAAGTCAGTGATCATACATATAGGCATCACGTCCGAGACAAGTAGACCGATACTTTCTGCATCTACTACTATTACTCCACACATCGACCGCTATCCAGCATGCATCTAGTGTATTGAGTTCATAACAAACAGAGTAACGCCTTAAGCAAGATGACATGATGTAGAGGGATAGATTCATGCAATAGATATAAACCCCATCTTTTTACCCTTGATGGCAACAACACGATGTGTGCCTAATACGTCCATTTTGCATCGTGTTTTCATGTTGATATTTATCGCTTCTTTGGCTGTTATTTCACTTCACAGTACAATTCTTATGCCTTTTCTCTCTTATTTTGCAAGGTTTACATGAAGAGGGAGAATGCCGGCAACTGGAATTCTGGCGTGAAAGTGGAGCAAAGTTGAGATACCTATTCTGCGCAACTCCAAACGCCGTAAAAACCAACGAAGATTTTTTTTCAGGATTTATAAAAAATACTGGGCCGAAGAAGTGCCAAAGGGGCGCCAGGGGTTGGCCACAAGCCTGCACGACGCGGCCACCCCCCCCAGGCCGCGCCATGAGGGCTTGTGGGCAACCTGCTGGCCCACTTGCCCCCCTCTTTTGCTATATGAAGGGTTTCGTCCAGGAAAAAAAAATCAAGGAGGAGCTTCTTCGTGGTTTCGCCACCGCCACGAGGCGGAACTTGAGCAGAACCAATCCAGAGGTCCGGCAGGACGATCCTGCCGGGGAAACTTCCCTCCCGGAGGGGCAAATCGTCGCCATCGTCATCACCAACACTCCTCTCATCGGAGGGGACTCATCACCATCAACATCTTCATCAGCACCATCTCATCTCCAAACCCTAGTTCATCACTTGTCACCAATCTCCGTCTCGCGACTCCGATTGGTACTTGTAAGGTTGCTAGTATTGTTGATTACTCTTTGTAGTTGATGCTAGTTGGATTATTTGGTGGTAGAATTTATGTTCAGATCCTTGATGTTACTCATTACCTCTCTGGTCATGAATATGATTATGCTTTGTGAGTAGTTACTTTTGTTCCTGAGGACATGGGATAAGTCATGCTAATAGTAGTCATGTGAATTTGGTATTTGTTCGGTAATTTGATGTGTTGTATGTTGTTTTTCCTCTAGTGGTGTTATGTGAACGTCGACTACATAACACTTCACCATTACTTGGGCCAAGAGGAAGGCATTGGGAAGTAGTAAGTAGATGATGGGTTGCTAGAGTAACAGAAGCTTAAATCCTAGTTTATGCGTTGCTTCGTAAGGGGCTGATTTGGATCCACTACGTTAATGCTATGGTTAGACTTTGTCTTAATTCTTCTTTCATAGTTGCGGATGCTTGCGAGAGGGGTTAATCATAAGTGTGATGCTTGTCCAAGTAAGGCCAGCACCCAAGCGCTGGTCCACCCACATATCAAACTAACAAAGTAACGAACGCGAATCATATGAACATGATGAAACTAGCATGGCAGAAATTCCCTTGTGTCCTCGGGAGCGTTTTTCCTCCTATAACACTTTGTCCAGGCTTGTCCCTTGCTACAAAAGGGATTGGGCCACTTTGCTGCATCTTTGCTACTTTTGTTACTTGTTGCTTGCGACGAATCATCTCACCACACAATCACTTGTTACCGACAATTTCAGTGCGTGCAGATTTTACCTTGCTGAAAACCACTTGTTAGATCCTTCTGCTCCTCGTTGGGTTCAACACTCTTACTTATCGAAAGGACTACGATTGATCCCCTATACTTGTGGGTCATCAGTGCCTCGCTACCCCTTCTGTCACTAGGTGAGGACACCACACGGTATGAACCCAAAACCAAGCACTTCTCCCATTGCAAGAATGATAGATCAAGGTTGCCAAACAAAACTCACAACTCGAAGAGAATTACATGGATATGAAATCATGCACATAAGAGATCAGAGAGAGTCAAATAATATTAATTGATAATCTGATCATAAATCCATAATTCATCGGATCTCGACAAACACACGCAAAAGAAGATTACATCGGATAGATCTCCATGAAGATCATGGAGAACTTTGTATTGAAGATCCAAGAGAGAGAAGAAGCCATCTAGATTCTAGCTATGGACCCGAAGGTCTATGGTGAACTACTCACCCATCATCGGAGCGGCAATGGTGTTGATGAAGAAGCCCTCCGTGTCTGAATCCCCCCTCCGGTAGGGCACCAGAATGGTCCCCAGATGGGATCTTGCGGAGACAGAAGTTTGCGGCAGCGGAAAAGTATTTTCGGGGCTCTCTGTGGTGGATCTGGATTTTTAGAGAATTTATAGGCGAAAGAAGTAGGGCAAAGGAGCCACGGGGGGCCCACAAGCCTGCTAGGCGCTGATACGTCTCCGTCGTATCTACTTTTCCGAACTCTTTTGCCCTTGTTTTGGACTCTAATTTGCATGATTTCAATGGAACTAACCCGGACTGACGCAGTTTTCAGCATAATTGCCATGGTGTTGTTTTTGTGCAGAAATAAAAGTTCTCGGAATGACCTGGAAATTTACAAGGATTTTTTTTGGAATATATAAAAAATACTGGCGCAAGAATCACCTAGAGGGACGGAGCCAGGAGCTCACAAGCCCACCAGGCCTGCCACTCCCCTGGCCGGGCCTGGCAGGCTTGTGGGCCCACGAAGCTCCACCGCCTCCAAATCCAGCTCTATTTAGCCTCTTTCGTCTGAAAAAAATCAAGGAGAAGAGTTCATCGTGTTTTACGATAAGGAGGCGCCGCCACCTCCCGTTCTTCTTTTGGAGGGCAGATCTGGAGTCCGTTCTGGGCTCCGAAGAGGGGAGATCGTCGCCATCGTCATCATCAACCTTCCTTCATCGCCAATTCCATGATGCTCTTCACCGTTCGTGAGTAATCTCATCGTAGGCTTGCTGGACGGTGATGGGTTGAATGAGATCTATCATGTAATCGAGTTAGTTTTGACGGGGATTGTTCCCTAGTATCCACTATGTTCTGAGATTGATGTTGCTACACTTTGCCATGCTTAATGCTTGTCACTAGGGCCCGAGTGCCATGATTTCCGATCTAAACCTATTATGTTGTCGCCAATATATGTGTGTTTTAGATCCTATCTTGAAAGTTGTAGTCACCTACTATGTGTTATGACCCGGCAACCCCGGAGTGACAATAGCCGGAACCACTCCCGGAGATGACCATAGTATGAGGAGTTCATGTATTCACCAAGTGTTAAGGCGTTGGTCCGGTTCTTTATTAAAAGGAGAACCTTAATATCCCGTAGTTTCCATTAGGACCCCGCTGCCACGGGAGGGATGGACAATATATGTCATGCAAGTTCTTTTCCCTAAGCACGTATGACTACATACGGAATACATGCCTACATTAGATTGACGAACTGGAGCTAATTACTTATCTCTCCGTGTTATAACTGTTGCATGATGAATAGCATCCGGCATAATCATCCATCACCGATCCAATGCCTACGAGTCTTTTCCTACTGGTCCTTGCTATGTTACTTTGCCACTACTGCTGTTGCTGCTGCTACTGTTACTCTGTTGCTACTGCTGTTACTTTGATGCTACTGGTTACTGTTGCTACTCCTGCTATCATACTACTTTGCTACTGATACTTTGCTGCAGATACTAAATCTTTCAGGTGTGGTTGAATTGACAACTCAACTGCTAATACTTGAGAATATTCTTTGTCTTCCCCTTGAGTTGAATCAATAAATTTGGGTTGAATACTCTACCCTCGAAAACTGTTGCGATCCCCTATACTTGTGGGTTATCAAGACCTTTTTCTGGCGTAGTTGCCGGGGAAGCACAGCTATATTCTCTGAGTCACTTGGGATTTACGTCTGCTGGTCACTATGAGGAATCCGATAGCTCCAAGAACTAAAGTCTTGCCCTCAACTACGAGGACAGGTAAGGAACTGCCATCTAGCTCTGCACTTGATTCACCTTCAATTATGAGTAAGTTTGGGACACCACCTCCTGCTAGAAATCTTGATATGTCGCCTGTGCTTGATGATGCTACTTCTGCTGCCCATGATGCTTATGATGATGCTATGCTTGATACTGCTTTGCCACTAGGTGCATTCCTTGATGCACAAATTGCTAGAGTTGCTGCTATATGTGATGATACTTCTGAAACTGCTGATACTATTGAAGTAGAACCTGCTATTTTGCCTGCTAGAACTAGCTCTCCTAGACAAGAATTGCCTGATATGCCTGAGTGTTATGTTATGGAGGGAGAGATAGCTGAGGATTTTCTTGCGTGTAAGGATAGCTATGATGTTGAGAAACTACTGCTCAAGTGGAAAGAAAAATCTTTGAACGCTAGGATGAAATACGACCCGAAGTTTGCTACTTCGCCTATCTTTGTGATCGATAAGGATTATGAATTCTCTCTCGACCCTGAGTTAATCACTCTGGTCGAATCTGATCCTTTTCACGGTTATGATTCTGAAACGGTTGTAGCCCATCTTACCAAACTGCACGATATAGCCACCCTATTCACTAGTGAGGAAAAGATCCACCACTACTATATCCTCAAGTTGTTTCCTTTCTTGCTAAAGGATGATGCTAAGACTTAGTTCACTTCTCTTGCTCCTGGTTGTGTGCATAGCCCCCAGGATATGGTCTACTACTTCTCTGAAAAATATTTCCCTACCCATAAGAAGCAAGCTGCCTTGCAGTAAATATACAACTTTGCTCAAGTTGGAGAAGAGAGTCTCCCACAAGCTTGGGGGAGGCTTGTCCAGCTACTGAATGCTTTGCCTGGTCACCCTCTTGAGCAGAATGAAATACTTGATATCTTCTATAATGGACTTACCGATGCTTCTAGAGACCACCTAGATAGTTGTGTCGGTTGTGTTTTTAGGGAACGAACTGTAGAACAAGTTGAGATCCTATTGAATAACATCTTGTGCAATGAGAATGCTTGGACTATTCCCGAACCACCTCCTAAGCCAACTCCAAATAAAAGAGGTATTCTATTCCTCAGTCCTGAAGATATGCAAGAAGCTAAGAAATCTATGAAAGAGAAAGGCATTAAATCTGAAGATGTCAAAAATCTACCACCTATCGAAGAGATCCATGGTCTTGATAACTTGATACAGGTAGTAGAAGTAAATTCTCTGCCTAGGTTTGATGAGAGTGATATTCCTTTTGATAAACCTGCTAGCCTATGCGTGGATGAATTTGATGACTTTGTTGCCAAACAACAGAGTTTCAATGATTATGTTAGCAGACAATTGGAACAGAAGCCTCGTATGCTTAGTCATTTAAGTGCTTGTGTAGACAGAAATGTCAATGATCTTAAGCTCCTGAGTAAACATGCCTCTATGGTTACTACTAAAGTAGAACAAGTACTTAAAGCTCAGAATGACTTGCTCAATGAGTTGAAAGGCAATTCTGTCAGAGTCGTCACTAGAGGCGGTACAATGACCCAGGAACCTTTGTATCCTGAGGGTCATCCAAAGAGAATTGAACAAGATTCTCAAGGAGTTAGCACTGATGCACCTAGTCATACTAGAAAGAAGAAAGATGATAGGAACCTGCACGTTAGCAACTGCTACGTCAACAAAAGTCCTTCCCCAGCAGTGGTGCCAGAGATCCTTCTGTCGTCTCTTGAGCTTGCGTTGGGTTTTCCCTTGAAGAGGAAAGGGTGATGCAACACAGGAGCAATAAGTATTTCCCTCAGTTTGAGAACCAAGGTATCAATTCAGTAGGAGAATCTCGTCAAGTCCAGAGTACCTGCGCAAACACAAAAGAGCTTGCACCCAACGCTTTAAAGGGGTTGTCAATCCCTTCAAGATTCTTTGCAAAGTGAGATCTGAAGGCGGAAAGTGCAACGAAGTAAAAAGTGTAAGGCTGAAAATATGGTGTGGAGTAGACCCTAGGGGCCATAGTGTTCACTAGAGGCTTCTCTCAAAATAGCAAGTATTACGGTGGGTGAACAAATTACTGTCGAGCAATTTATAGAACCGCGCAAAGTCATGACGATATCTAAGGCAATGATCATACATATAGGCATCACGTCCGAGACAAGTAGACCGATACTTTCTGCATCTACTACTATTACTCCACACATCAACCGCTAACCAGCATGCATCTAGTGTATTGAGTTCATGACGAACAGAGTAATGCCTTAAGGAAGATGACATGATGTAGAGGGATAATCTCAAACCAATGAAGAAAATGTGGGAATTATGCCCTAGAGGCAATAATAAATATAGTTATTATTATAATTCCTGTATCAAGATAATCGTTTATTATCCATGCTATAATTGTATTGAATGAAGACTCATTTACATGTGTGGATACATAGACAAAACACTGTCCCTAGCAAGCCTCTAGTTGGCTAGCCAGTTGATCAAAGATAGTCAGTGTCTTCTGATTATGAACAAGGTGTTGTTGCTTGATAACTGGATCACGTCATTAGGAGAATCACATGATGGACTAGACCCAAACTAATAGACGTAGCATGTTGATCGTGTCATTTTGTTGCTACTGTTTTCTGCGTGTCAAGTATTTGTTCCTATGACCATGAGATCGTATAACTCACTAACACCGGAGGAATACTTTGTGTGTATCAAACGTCACAACGTAACTGGGTCACTATAAAGATGCTCTACAGGTATCTCCGAACGTGTTCGTTGAGTTAGTATGGATCAAGACTGGGATTTGTCACTCCGTGTGACGGAGAGGTATCTCGGGGCCCACTCGGTAATACAACATCACACACAAGCCTTGCAAGCAATGTGACTAAGTGTAAGTTGCGGGATCTTGTATTACGGAACGAGTAAAGAGACTTGCCGGGAAATGAAATTGAAATAGGTATACGGATACTGACGATCGAATCTCGGGCAAGTAACATACCGAAGGACAAAGGGAATGACATACGGGATTATATGAATCCTTGGCACTGAGGTTCAAACGACAAGATCTTCGTAGAATATGTAGGATCCAATATGGGCATCCAGTTCCCGCTATTGGATATTGACCGAGGAGTCTCTCGGGTCATGTCTACATAGTTCTCGAACCCGCAGGGTCTGCACACTTAAGGTTCGGCGTTGTTTTATGCGTATTTGAGTTATATGGTTGGTTACCGAATGTTGTTCGGAGTTCCGTATGAGATCACGGACGTCACGAGGGTTTCCGTAATGGTCCGGAGACGAAGATTGATATATAGGATGACCTCATTTGATTACCGGAAGGTTTTCGGAGTTACCGGGAATGTACCGGGAATGACGAATGGGTTCCGGGAGTTCACCGGGGGGGGGGGGGGGCAACCCACGCCGGGGAAGCCCATAGGCTTTGAGGGTGGCGCACCAGCCCTTAGTGGGCTGGTGGGACAGCCCAAAAGATCCCTATGCGCATTGGAAGAAAAATCAAAGAGAAAAGAAAAAAAGGAGGAGGTGGGAAAGGAAAGAAGGACTCCACCCACCAAACCAAGTAGGACTCGGTTTGGGGGGGGGAGACCTTCCCCCCTTGGCTCGGCCGACCCCCTTGGGGCTCCTTGAGCCCCAAGGCAAGGCTTCCCCTCTCCCACCTATATATACGGAGGTTTTAGGGCTGATTTGAGACGACTTTTCCACGGCAGCCCGACCACATACCTCCACGGTTTTTCCTCTAGATCGCGTTTCCGCGGAGCTCGGGCGGAGCCCTGCTGAGACAAGATCACCACCAACCTCCGGAGCGCTGTCACGCTGCCGGAGAACTCTTCTACCTCTCCGTCTCTCTTGCTGGATCAAGAAGGCCGAGATCATCGTCGAGCTGTACGTGTGCTGAGGATGTTCGCGGGGCGGATCAAGGGACGTGAGGATGTTCCACTACATCAACTGCGTTCACTAACGCTTCTGCTGTACGGTCTACATGGGTACGTAGATCACTCATCCCCTCTCGTAGATGGACATGACCATGATAGGTCTTCGTGTGCGTAGGAAATTTTTTGTTTCCCATGCGACGTTCCCCAACAGAAAACCCCATCTTTTTACCCTTGATGGCAACAACAAGATACGTGCCTCGCTACCCCTTCTGTCACTGGGTGAGGTCACCGCACGGTATGAACCCCAAACCAAGCACTTCTCGCATTGCAAGAATCATAGATCTAGTTGGCCAGACAAAACCCAGAACTCGAAGAGAATTACAAGGATATGAAATCATGCATAAGAGAGATCAGAAGAAACTCAAATAAGATTCATAGATAATCTGATCATAAATCCACAATTCATGAGATCTCGACAAACACACCGTAAAAGAAGATTACATCGGATAGATCTCCATGAAGATCATGGAGAACTTTGTATTGAAGATGCAAGAGAGAGAAGAAGCCATCTAGTTACTAGCTATGAACCCGTAGGTCTAGGGTGAACTACTCACGCATCATCGGAGAGGTCATGGTGTTGATGAAGAAACCCTCCGTATCTGAATCCCCCCTCCGGCAGGGCACCAAAACATGCCCCAGATGGGATCTTGCGGAGACAGAAGCTTGCGGCGGCGGAAAAGTACTTTCGATGATCTCCTGATTTTTTGTGGATTTTTTGGGGATATATATGCGCAAAACCTAGGGCAAAGGAGGTCCAGGGGGCCCACAAGCCTGAGGGCCGCGCCCCCTGGCCGCGGGGTGGGGGCTTGTGGGGCCCCTGGGGACCCCCTGCCTTGGCTCTCAAGTCTCCTGATCTTCTTCCGTTACGGAAAAAATCTTTTCGGGGATTCTATTCCGTTTGGACTCCGTTTCAAATTCTCCTCTGAAAAGGGTCAAAAACATGGAAAAAACAGGAACTGGCACTTGGCACTGAGTTAATAAGTTAGTCCCAAAAATTATATAAAAGGCATGCAAAACATCCAAAGTTTGACAAGATAATAGCATGAAACCATCAAAAATTATAGATACGTTGGAGATGTATCAGCAACCCTGTTGCTGCTACACCTGAGACTTCAAACGATATCTCTGTCTCTGATGCCGAAACACAATCTGGTGATTGATACGTCTCCATCGTATCTACTTTTCCAAACTCTTTTGCCCTTGTTTTGGACTCTAATTTGCATAATTTGAATGGAACTAACCTGGACTGACGCTGTTTTCAGAAGAATTGCCTTGGTGTTGTTTTTGTGCAGAAATGAAAGTTCTCCGAACATCCTAAAAATTTACGGAAATTATTTTCTGGAAAATATGAAAAATACCTGCGCAAAGATCCACCGGAGGGGATGGGCCAGTGGGCCACAAGCCGTGTAGCCGCCACCCCCTGGTGGCGGCTAGCAAGCTTGTGGGGCCCACTTGGTTGTGCCGCCCCCAATCTCTGCTCTATAAATTCACTTTCGTCCCAGAAAAAATAAAAAGAGAAGATTTCGTTGTGTTTACGATACGGAGGCGCCGCCACATCCTGTTCTTCATCTGGAGGGCAGATCTGGAGTCCGTTTTGGGCTCCGAAGAGGGGAAATCGTCGCCATCGTCATCATCAACCTTCTTCCCTCTCCAATTCCATGAAGCTCTTCGTCGTTCGTGAGTAATCTATTCGTAGGCTCGTTGGGCGGTGATGAGTAGGATGAGATCTATCATGTAATCGAGTTAGTTTTGACGGGGATTGATCCCTAGTATCCACAATGTTCTGAGATTGATGTTGCTACTACTTTGCCATGCTTAATGCTTGCCACTAGGGCCCGAGTGCCATGATTTCAGATCTGAAATTATTATGTTGTCACCAATATATGTGTGTTTTAGATCCGATCTTGCAAGTTGTAGTTACCTACTATGTGTTATGACCCGGCAACCCCGGATTGACAATAACCGGAACCACTCCCGGTGATGATCATAGTTTGAGGAGTTCATGTGTTCACCAAGTGCTAATGCGTTGGTCCGGTTCTTTATTAAAAGGAGAACCTTAATATCCCGTAGTTTCCTTTTGGACCCCGCTGCCACGGGAGGGATGGACAATAGATGTCATGCAAGTTCTTTTCCCTAAGCACGTATGATGACACACGGAATGCATGCCTACATCGCATTGACGAACGGGAGCTAGCCACATATCTCTCCGTGTTATAACTGTTGCATGATGAATATCATCCAAACAAATCACCGACCCATTGCCTACGAGTTTGTCCCACTGCTGCTGTTACTTGTTTTGCTCTGCTGCTGTTACTACTGTTGCTGCTGCTGTTACTTGCTCTATTGTTACTTGCTACTGTTACTACTTGCTGCTGCTGCCACTACTGTTACTTTGCTTGTAGATATTAATCTTTCAGGTGTGGTTGAATCTGACACATTCAGCTGCTAATACTCGAGAGTATCCTCTCACTTCCTTTGGCGAATCAACAAATTGGGTTGAATACTCTATCCTCGAAAACTGCCTCGATCCCACGCGCTGGTGGGTTATTGCAAGACAATTTCTAATTGTTGAGCAATCGAGAATAGCACCCGTCTAGCAATTGCTAGAGAGTGCCAGTCAGTGATGAACATGAGCCTAATGATAATATCGATAGTGATGTTCATGTTAATGCTCAACCTAGCAATGATAAGGATGTGGAGTTTGAACCTATTGATCTTGATAACCCACAGACTAAGGTTAGGAGATACGATAAGAATGACTTCGCTACTAGGAAGCATGGTAAAGAAAGGGAACCATGGGTTCAGAAACCCATGCCCTTTCCTCCCAAACCATCCAAGAAAAAGGATGATGAGGATTTTGAGCGATTTGTTGAAATGATTAGACCTATCTTTCTGAAAATGCATTTGACAGATATGCTCAAAATGTCTTTGTATGCTAAGTACATGAAAGATATTGTTACTAATAAGAGGAGGATACCTGAGGTTAAGATTTCCACCATGCTTGCTAACTATACCTTCAAGGGTGGAACACCTAAGAAACTAGGTGATCCCGGAGTGCCCACTATACCTTGCTCCATTAAAGGCAACTACGTTAGAACTCCTTTATGCGACCTTGGAGCCGGTGTTAGTGTTATGTGATACGTCTCAAACGTATCTATAATTTTTGATGGTTTCACGCTGTTATCTTGCCCTCTTTGTATGTTTTATGTACCTTTTTATATCTTTTTGGGACTAACTTATTAATTCAGTGCCAAGTGCCAGTTCCTGTTTTTTCCGTGTTTTTGACTCTTTTCATATTTGATTTTGGAACGGAGTCCAAATGGAAGAAAAACCCCGAAATGATTTTTTCCCGAACGGAAGAAGTCCAGGGGCTTTTGGGCCAAGCTAGGTGGGCTCTAGGGAGCCCACAAGCCCCCACTCCGCCACCAGGGGGAGGCGGCGGTGGGCAGGCTTGTTGCCTCCCTAGCTGCCCCCTGACCTAGGTCTTGCGCCTATATATTCCCAAATATTCCGCAAAAAATCAGGGGAGCCTCGAAAATACTTTTCCGCCGCCGCAAGCTTCCGTTTCCGTGAGATCTCATGTGGAGACCCTTCCCATCGCCCTGCCGGAGGGGACTTTGGAGTTGGAGGGCTTCTTCATCATCGTCATCGCCCCTCCAATGACTCGTGAGTAGTTCACTTCAGACCTACGGGTCCGTAGTTAGTAGCTAGATGGCTTCTTCTCTCTCTTGGATCTTCAATACAAAGTTCTCCATGATCTTCATGGAGATCTATCCGATGTAATCTTCTTTGGCGGTGTGTTTGTCGAGATTCGATGAATTGTGGACTTGTGATCAGATTATCTATGATATATATTTGAGTCTTTGCTGATTTCGTATATGCATGATTTGATATCCTTGTAAGTCTCTCCGAGTCTTGGGTTTTGTTTGGCCAACCAGATCTATGATTCTTGCAATGGGAGAAGTGCTTGGTTTTGGGTTCTGCCATGTGGTGACCTTTCCAAGTGATAGTAGGGGCAGCAAGGCACACATCAAGCAGTTGCCATCAAGGGTAAAAAGATGGGGTTTTTATCATTGGTTTGAGATTATCCCTCTACATCATGTCATCTTGCTTAAGGCGTTACTCTGTTCTTATGGACTTAATAAACTAGATGCATGCTGGATAGCGGTCGACGTGTGGAGTAATAGTAGTAGATGCAGAAAGTATCGATCTACTTGTTTCGGACGTGATGCTTATAGAAATAATCATTGCATAGATATCGTCACGACTGTGCACAGTTCTATCAATTGCTCGATAGTAATTTGTTCACCCACCGTCTACTTGCTTTTATGAGAGAAGCCACTAGTAAACACTACGGCCCCTGGGTCTATTCACATCCACCGTTTACATCTCCGCTTTTACTTTGCTTTGTTACTTTGTTGCTTTCAGTTCTCACTTGGCAAACAATCTATAAGGGATTGACAACCCCTTCATAGTGTTGGGTGCAAGCTTTTGTGGTTGTGCAGGATCTTGAGATACTCTTCCGCCGGATTGATACCTTGGTTCTCAAACTGAGGGAAATACTTACCGTCGTTGTGCTACATCACCCTTTCCGCTTCGAGGGAACACCAACGCAAGGCTCCAAGGCCAGGAGGGAAATCCTTTGCATACTTGGCTAGGAAGTCCCTTAAGGCGTAGCCGTATCTGAAGGATTCCTGGTGCCGTCGACACAACTATTCCTGGCGCCATTGCAAGGGATACACAACAAAACATCAGAAGTATTTCTGGCGTCGTTGCCGGGGATCTTTTTGAAGTAGCAGAAGTATTTCTGGCGCCATTGCCGGGGAGGAGAAATCAAGATCTATCCAAGTAGGTCTCATAAACTCTTCTCTTGCATTTACTTTTGTTGCCAGTTTTCTCTCATTTTCCTCTCCCCGACTTCACATTTTCCGTTTTCATTCGCCTTTCTCCTTCGTCGTTTCCTTTTGCCCGTTTCACTCTCTCTTCCTTCTCGTTTGTGTGTGAGATAGTCCATCAATGGCTAGACCCACCACTCCAAACGACACCCCTGAAAATGAAGTTCTCAATTTCAGGTAGAATGAGGAAGAAAATTTGAAGGATGCTTGGTACAGGATTTGCAATGCTCAAAGTAGATCTACTCGTAAGCAATCCACTACCGCCCTCCTTCGCAGTTTCTATGTTGGAATTTCTCCTTGGAATAGATATATCCTTGATACCATTGTAGGCGGGAACTTTTTGGGGAGCCATACTGTTGACTCCTATAGAGCTATCATTACTTTGGTAGGCTCACCCCCGCTCATGGTTAATGGAACTATCTTGACCTTGGAACACGTGATGCAAAGGCTTGACGCTATTGAAAACAAAATTGCCACAGTTGAACTTATTGAGGGTTTCGATAGAAAGATCCACAATCAAATTACTCAGTACGGATCCAAAGTGGGAAAGTTTTTGAAAAATTTAAAGGAGAAGGAACTTATAGTTAATGATTCTTCTAGAATTGGCAAATTAGAAGATGTCATAACCAACTTGGGTTCCGCTTTTGCCGCTGTGCAAAATACTCCAAATCTTACTCTCAAAAAGACCGTCAATCCTGTTTTTGTTCCTAGAGATAGTGGTGAGTCATCTAATAAAGATGAAAATATTAAGATGATAAATGATCACGCTACCTATGGTTTGAGCACCAAAGATGACTATACGTGATTCCATCACTTTCGCCTAGCTAAGGGCGTTAAACAATACCGCTTGTTGGGAGGCAACCCAATGAATCTATCCTTTTTATTTTTGTTTTGTGTTTTTCACACATTCATAATTCTGTTATGATTGTGTTTTTTGTGTTTCTTTTTGCGTTTGTGCCAAGCAAAACCGTTATGATTAGTCTTGGGGATGATCGTTTGGTCATGCTGGAAAAGACAGAAACTTTCTGCTCACCAAAAGAATTTTCATGTTTTTTCTGTAAGAGCTTTTTAGTTTATTCTTTTTGCTGCTGATTTCTACGCAAATTCTTCAGAATGTCGTAATTTTTTAAAAACTTTGAAGTATCATAGGTATACGAAACATACAGATTGTTACAGACTGGTCTGCTGTTAACAGATTCTGTTTTTGTTGTGTTGGTTGCTTATTTTGATGAAACTATGGATAGTATCGGGGGGGTATTAGCCATGGAAGATTGAAAATACAGTAACCCAACATCATCACAAGTATAATTTAAGTTTGCTACAGTACCTAAGGATGTGGTGATTTGCTTTCTTGTACTAATGTTATCACGAGTTTGTGTTTAAGTTTCGTGTTGTGAAGTTTTCAAGTTTTGGGTGAAGTTCTTATGGACAAAAAGATAAAGAGTGGCAAGAGCTCAAGCTTGGGGATGCCCAAGGCACCCAAAGAGATTCAAGGATGTCGTAAAAGCCTAAGCTTGGGGATGCCCCAGGAAGGCATCCCCTCTCTCGTCTTCAATCCATCGGTAATGTTACTTGGGGCTATATTTTTATTCACCACATGTTATGTGTTTTTGCTTTGAGCATCTTGTATCGTAGGAGTCTTTTTTTTTGTGTCACAATCATCCTTTCTGCACACCTAGATAGAGAGACATGCACACACCGTGATTTTGTCGAGCTTCACTTATATCTTTTGGTAGACAATTCAGCTCACATGTGCTTCACTTATATCTTTTGAGCTAGATACTTTTGCTCTATGTGCTTCACTTATATCTTTTAGAGCACAGCGGTACGTGGCTTGGCAGTTGATCTATGCTTTGAAATTAGGCTCAAAAGGGGTAGTTATCCAAAGGGATACGAAAACTTCCACCTTCATGTGCATTGAATAGTTAGAGAAGTTTGATTCATCTCAATTAGTTTTGAGTTGTGGTTATGGTAATATTGAAGTCATGCTAGTAAGGTGTTGTGGATCTAGAAATACTTGTGTTGAAGTTAGTGATTCCTGTAGCATGCACGTATGGTGAACCGCTATGTGATGAAATCTAAGCATGATTAGTCTATTGATTGTCATCCTTTGCGTGGCGGTCGGGATCGCGCGATGGTTTATACCTACCAACCCTTCCCCTAGGAGTATGCGTTGAATGCTTTGTTTCGATTACTAATAAAACTTTTGCAACAAGTTTATGAGTTCTTCATGACTAATGTTGAGTCCATGGTTTAGATGCACTTTCACCTTTCACCATCACTATCTTCTTAGTGCCGCGCAACTTTCACCGGTACACGAAACACACCATTAGCCTTCCTCAAAACATCCACCATACCTACCTACTATGGCTTTTTCAAAGTCATTCCGAGATATATGCCACCACGTCTACATTTCCTTTGCATGATCGTAAGATAGCTAGCATGATTTTTCCATTGATGTCTATGCCATGCTAGATCATTGCCACGGTACACTACCGAAGGCATTCCATATAGAGTCATAGTTGCTCTAAGTTTTGAGTTGAAAGTGTGATGATCATCATTTGGAGCATTGTCCCATGTGAGGAAATAAAAGAGGCCAAAGAAGTCCATAAAAAAGAGGCCAAACAACCCACCAAAAAAATGAGAGAAAAAGAGAGAAGGGACAATGCTACCACTTTTTCCACACTTGTGCATTTTGAGCACCATGATCTTCATGATTGAGAGTCTCTTGTTTTGACACCACCATATAGCTAGTGGGAAATTCTCATTATATAACTTGGCTTGTATATTCCAATGATAGGCTTCCTCAAAATTGCCTTAGGTCTTCGTGAGCAAGCAAGTTGGATGCACACCCACTAGTTTTCTTTAAGAGCTTTCACATACTTGTAGCTCTAGTGCATCATTTGTATGACAATCCCTACTCATTCACATTGATATCTATTGATGAGCATCTCCACAGCTCATTGATATGCCTAGTTAATGTGACTATCTTCTCCTTTTTGTCTTGCAACCTTCACCATATTCCACACCATCTATAGTGCTATAACCATGGCTCACGCTCATGTATTGCGTGAGAGTTGAAAATGTTTGAGAAAGTAAAGGTGTGAAACAATTACTTGGCCAATACAGGGGTTGTGCATGAATTAAATTCGTTGTGCAATGATGATAGAGCATAGCCAGACTATACGCTTTTGTAGGGATAACTTTCTTTTGGCCTTGTTATTTTGAAAGTTCATGATTACTTTGCTAGTTTGCTTGAATTATTATTGTTTCCACGTCAATAGAAAACTATTGTTTTGAATCTAATGGATCTTAACATTCACGTCACATAAGAGGAATTACAAAGGACACCTATGCTAGGTAGCATGAAAGCATCAAAAATTCATTCTTATCACTTCCCTACTCGAGGACGAGCAGGAGTTAAGCTTGGGGATGATTGATACGTCTCAAACGTATCTATCATTTTTGATGGTTTCACGCTGTTATCTTGACTTCTTGGTATGTTTTATGTACCTTTTTATATCTTTTTGGGACTAACTTATTAATTCAGTGCCAAGTGCGAGTTCCTGTTTTTTCCTTGTTTTTGACTCTTTTCAGATCTGATTTTGGAACGGAGTCCAAACGGAAGAAAAACCCTGAAATGATTTTTTCCCGAACGGAAGAAGTCCAAGGGGCTTTTGGGCCAAGCCAGGTGGGCTCCAGGGAGCCCACAAGCCCCCACTCCGCCACCAGGGGGAGGCGGCGGTGGGCAGGCTTGTGGCCTCCCTGGCCGCCCCCTGACCTAGGTCTTGTGCCTATATATTCCCAAATATTCCGCAAAAAATCAGGGGAGCCTCGAAAATACTTTTCCGCCGCCGCAAGCTTCCGTTTCCGTGAGATCTTATGTGGAGACCCTTCCCATCGCCCTGCCGGAGGGGACTTTGGAGTTGGAGGGCTTCTTCATCATCGTCATCGCCCCTCCAATGACTCGTGAGTAGTTCACTTCAGACCTACGGGTCCGTAGTTAGTAGCTAGATGGCTTCTTCTCTCTCTTGGATCTTCAATACAAAGTTCTCCATGATCTTCATGGAGATCTATCGATGTAATCTTCTTTTGCGGTGTGTTTGTCGAGATCTGATGAATTGTGGACTTGTGATCAGATTATCTATGATATATATTTGAGTCTTTGCTGATTTCTTATATGCATGATTTGATATCCTTGTAAGTCTCTCCGAGTCTTGGGTTTTGTTTGGCCAACTAGATCTATGATTCTTGCAATGGGAGAAGTGCTTGGTTTTGGGTTCTGCCATGTGGTGACCTTTCCCAGTGACAGTAGGGGCAGCAAGGCACACATCAAGCAGTTGCCATCAAGGGTAAAAAGATGGGGTTTTTTTATCATTGGTTTGAGATTATCCCTCTACATCATGTCATCTTGCTTAAGGCGTTACTCTGTTCTTATGGACTTAATACACTAGATGTATGCTGGATAGCGGTCAACGTGTGGAGTAATAGTAGTAGATGCAGAAAGTATCGGACTACTTGTTTTGGACGTGATGCCTATAGAAATAATCATTGCATAGATATCGCCACGACTCTGCACAGTTCTATCAATTGCTCAACAGTAATTTGTTCACCCAGCGTCTACTTGCTTTTATGAGAGAAGCCACTTGTAAACACTACGGCCCCCGGGTCTATTCACATCCATCGTTTACATCTCCGCTTTTACTTTGCTTTGTTACTTTGTTGCTTTCAGTTCTCACTTGGCAAACAATCTATAAGGGATTGACAACCCCTTCATAGCGTTGGGTGCAAGCTTTTGTGTTTGTGCAGGATCTTGAGATACTCTTCCGCCGGATTTATACCTTGGTTCTCAAACTGAGGGAAATACTTACCGTCGCTGTGCTACATCACCCTTTCCGCTTCGAGGGAACACCAACGCAAGGCTCCAAGGCCACGGGGGAAATCCTTTGCATACTTGCCTAGGAAGTCCCTTAAGGCGTAGCCGTAGCTGAAGGATTCCTGGTGCCGCCGACACAACTATTCCTGGCGCCATTGCAAGGGATACACAACAAAACATCATTATGCCTCTCTCTCTTTATCGTACACTTGAACTGGATAAGTTGACACCCACTGAAATCTCTCTGCAAATGGCCGACAAATCAACTGCCTTCCCTATTGGCATTTGCGAGAATGTGCCTGTTGTGGTTGCCAACGTTACTATCTTAACAGACTTTGTTATCTTGGATATTCCCGAGGACGATGCCATGGCGGTCATCCTTGGAAGACCCTTTTTAAACACCATAGGGGCTGTTATAGATTGCAACAAATGCAATGTCACTTTCCATGTCAACGGTACTGAGCATACGGTGCACTTTCCAAAGAAGCAATATCGAGTACATTGCATCAATGCTATCAAAAAAACTTCATCCATTCTTGTTGGGATCTTTGAATGCCCTATACCTCCTGTTAAGATGAAGTATGATTTGCTTGTTGGGGAGATACACATCCCCATTGAGGTAACCTAGTGACTATTCGAAAATTCTCCGTTCTCTTTTGCGATTCGAAAAAGTTTGTCACGGAGACTTGATCAACCTCATTGACGGATTTCTTTCGATGACCATGAGATGGATGAATCGAGGAGTCACAAACCTCTGTTCCAAGCTTTCACCTTCGGTTGCTTAGAAGAAAAATGATAGGTTTAGTTTAGTTTTCCCTTTTTTCTGTTTTAGCGTCCCGTAGAAAAGTACCCCAAAAATAAAAGTTCTCCGAACATCCTGAAAATCAAGTATGATTTTTTATGGAATTTTTGAAAAATACTGAGACGAAGAGCTAGTCTGGGGGATGCCCCAGTGGGCCACAAGCCCAGGAGGCCCGACCACCCCCCTAGCCGGGCCTGGAAGGCTTGTGGGCCCCACATGCACCCCCTCCACTCATTCTAGCTCTCATCCACTTCTCCTACCTCAGAAAAAATCGTTTTGCAGCTCAAACCCGTGTTCTTGCTCCTCTTGCTGGGATTTTCGATATCCTTACTCAAAGCACCATTCTCCGAATTGTTTTGGGGAAATTACTCCTTGGTAAGTGACTCCTCCATTGGTCCAATTAGTTTTTGCTCTAGTGCTTTATACTTCCTGTATTTTTGCTGCCTTGGTGACCATGTTCTTGAGCTTTGCATGCTAATTTTAGCTGGTCCCAAGTAGTTTTGATGCGTAATATGGCCTCTAGGCACTTGTGGGAGTAGTTTCTATGAGTTTAGTTGAGCCTTGTTCACTTTTCCTTAGAGTGACTGAAAGTTTCAGAAAAGGAAGATGTTCAGGAGAAACTATCATGGTGGTTCCTCAAGCAAGAGAGGTCCCCCTTTTGCGATTCGGGAGCCCGACCCTTACCAACCAAGGAAGGCACAGGTACAACCATGTGAATGGCCTTCTGATGAATTCATGATTGAGGCAGGTTTCAAAGACGAGTTTGATACACTTGTTCACAACGTCGGACTCGAAGAATTCATCTCCGATAAATGTGAACAGTATGTTACGCTCACTGCCTCTTTTGTTCGTAGATTCAAATTTTCAGCTGACCGTGATACATCTGTACTGTTTGATCTCTATGACAAATCATATACCATGGATTTAGAGGATTTCAATAGAGTTTGCAAGATACCTATTTTGGGTAGTCTCAATGATCCTCCTAAATCTTCGGTTAAAGATTTCTTCTCTAGTATAACTGTTGGAGAAACTAGAGATATTACGCAGGCTACCATGGGGAGCATTCATTTTCCTGCCTTGCATTAATTTGCCCTCTGTTGGAATTATGCCCTAGAGGCAATAATAAATATAGTTATTATTATAATTCCTGTATCAAGATAATCGTTTATTATCCATGCTATAATTGTATTGAATGAAGACTTATATACATGTGTGGATACATAGACAACACACTGTCCCTAGCAAGCCTCTAGTTGGCTAGCCAGTTGATCAAAGATAGTCAGGGTCTTCTGATTATGGACAAGGTGTTGTTGCTTGATAACTGGATCACGTCATTGGGAGAATCACGTGATGGACTAGACCCAAACTAATAGACGTAGCATATTGATCGTGTCATTTTGTTGCTACTGTTTTTTGCGTGTCAAGTATTTGTTCCTATGACCATGAGATCATATAACTCACTGACACCGGAGGAATGCTTTGTGTGTATCAAAGGTCGCAACGTAACTGAGTGACTATAAAGATGCTCTACAGGTATCTCCGAAGGTGTTCGTTGAGTTAGTATGGATCGAGACTGGGATTTGTCACTCCGTGTGACGGAGAGGTATCTCGGGGCCCACTCGGTAATACAACATCACACACAAGCCTTGCAAGCAATGTGACTTAGTGTAAGTTGCGGGATCTTGTATTACGGAACGAGTAAAGAGACTTGCCGGTAAACGAGGTTGAAATAGGTATGCGGATACTGACGATCGAATCTCGGGCAAGTAACATACCGAAGGACAAAGAGAATGACATACGGGATTATATGATTCCTTGGCACTGAGGTTCAAACGATAAGATCTTCGTAGAATATGTAGGATCCAATATGGGCATCCAGGTCCCGCTATTGGATATGGACCGAGGAGTCTCTCGGGTCATGTCTACATAGTTCTCGAACCCGCAGGGTCTGCACACTTAAGGTTCGACGTTGTATTATGCATATTTGAGTTATATGGTTGGTTACCGAATGTTGTTCAGAGTCTCGGATGAGATCATGTACGTCACGAGGGTTTCCGGAATGGTTCGAAAACGAAGATTGATATATAGGATGACCTCATTTGATTACCGGAAGGTTTTCGGAGTTACCGGGAATGTGTCGGGAATGATGAATGGGTTGCGGGTGTTCACTTGGGGGGGGGGGGCAACCCACCCCGGGGAAGCCCATAGGCCTTGGGGGTGGCGCACCAGCCCTTAGTGGTCTGGTGGGACAGCCCAAGAAGGCCCTATGCGCCATGGGAAGAAAATCAAAGAGAAAAGAAAAAAAAGAGGAGGTGGGAAAAGGGGGAAGGACTCCTCCTTCCAAACCTAGTTGGACTCGGTTTGGAAGGGGAGGGTTGCCCCCCTTGGCTCGGCCGAAGTCCTTGGGGGTCCTTGGACCCCAAGGCAAGGCTCCCCCTCTTCGTCCTATATATACGGAGGTTTTAGGGCTGATTTGACACAACTTTGCCACGGCAGCCCGACCACATATCTCCACGGTTTTACCTCTAGATCGCGTTTCTGCGGAGCTCGGGCGGAGCCCTGCTGAGATAAGATCACCACCAACCTCCGGAGCGCCGTCACGCTACCGGGGAACTCATCTACCTCTCCGTCTCTCTTGCTGGATCAAGAAGGCCGAGATCATCGTCGAGCTGTACGTCTGCTGAACGCGGAGGTGCCGTCCGTTCGGCACTAGATCGTGGGACTGATCGCGGTGTTGGGGAACGTCGCATGGGAAACAAAAATTTTCCTACGCGCACGAAGACCTATCATGGTGATGTCCATCTACGAGAGGGGATGAGTGATCTACGTACCCTTGTAGATCGCACAGCAGAAGCGTTAGAGAACGCGGTTGATGTAGTGGAACGTCCTCACGTCCCTCGATCCGCCCCGCGAACAATCCCGCGATCAGTCCCACGATCTAGTACCGAACGGACGGCACCTCCGCGTTCAGCACACGTACAGCTCGACGATGATCTCGGCCTTCTTGATCCAGCAAGAGAGACGAAGAGGTAGAAGAGTTCTCCGGCAGCGTGACGGCGCTCCGGAGGTTGGTGATGATCTTGTCTCAGCAGGGCTCCGCCCGAGCTCCGCAGAAACACGATCTAGAGGAAAAACTATGGAGGTATGTGGTCGGGCAGCCGTGAGAAAGTCGTCTCAAATCTGCCCTAAAAGCCCCATATATATAGGAGGAGGGAGGGGGACCTTACCTTGGGGTCCAAGGGATCCCCAAGGGGTCGGCCGAGCCAGGGGGGAGGACTCTCCCCCCCCCCAAACCGAGTCCTACTTGGTTTGGTGGGAGGGAGTCCTTCCCCTTTCCCACTTCTTCCTTTTTTTTTCTTTCCTTTGATTTTTTCTCTCTTGGCGCATAGGGGATTGGTGGGCTGTCCCACCAGCCCACTAAGGGCTGGTGTGACCCCCCCAAATGCCTATGGGCTTCCCCGGAGTGGGTTGCCCCCCTCCGGTGAACTCCCGGAACCCATTCGTCATTCCCGGTACATTCCCGGTAACTCCGAAAACCTTCCGGTAATCAAATGAGGTCATCCTATATATCAATCTTCGTTTCCGGACTATTCCAGAAACCCTCGTGACGTCCGTGATCTCATCCGGGACTCCGAACAACATTCGGTAACCAACCATATAACTCAAATACACATAAAACAACGTCGAACCTTAAGTGTGCAGACCCTGCGGGTTCGAGAACTATGTAGACATGACCCGAGAGACTCCTCGGTCAATATCCAACAGCGGGACCTGGATGCCCATATTGGATCCTACATATTCTACGAAGACCTTATCGTTTGAACCTCAGTGCCAAGGATTCGTATAATCCCGTATGTCATTCCCTTTGTCCTTCGGTATGTTACTTGCCCGAGATTCGATCGTCAGTATCAGTATACCTATTTCAACCTCGTTTACCGGCAAGTCTCTTTACTCGTTCCGTAATACAAGATCCCGCAACTTACACTAAGTTACATTGCTTGCAAGGCTTATGTGTGATGTTGTATTACCGAGTGGGCCCCGAGATACCTCTCCGTCACACGGAGTGACAAATCCCAGTCTTGATCCGTACTAACTCAACTAATACCTTCGGAGATACCTGTAGAGCATCTTTATAGTCACCCAGTTACGTTGCGACGTTTGATACACACAAAGCATTCCTCCGGTGTCAGTGAGTTATATGATCTCATGGTCATAGAAATAAATACTTGACACGCAGGAAAAAGTAGCAACAAAATGACACGATCAACATGCTACGTCTATTAGTTTGGGTCTAGTCCATCACGTGATTCTCCCAATGACGTGATCCAGTTATCAAGCAACAACACCTTGTTCATAATCAGAAGACACTGACTATCATCGATCAACTGGCTAGTCAACTAGAGGCATGCTAGGGACGGTGTTTCGTCTATGTATCCACCCATGTAAATGAGTCTTCATTCAATACAATTATAGCATGGATAATAAACTATTATCTTGATACAGGAATTATAATAATAACTATACATTATTATTGCCTCTAGGGCATAATTCCTACAGTCTCCCACTTGCACTAGAGTCAATAATCTAGCCCTCACATCACCATGTGAATTACATTGTAATAAATCTAACACCCATACAGTTCTGGTGTCGATCATGTTTTGGCCGTGGAAGAGGTTTAGTCAGCGGGTCTGCTACATTCAGATCCGTGTGCACTTTGCATATATTTACGTCCTCCTCCTCGACGTAGTCGCGGATGAGGTTGAAGCGTCGTTTGATGTGTCTGGTCTTCTTGTGAAACCTTGGTTCCTTTGCTAAGGCAATGGCACCAGTGTTGTCACAGAACAAGGTTATTGGATCCAGTGCACTTGGCACCACTCCAAGATCCGTCATGAACTGCTTCATCCAGACACCCTCCTTAGCCGCCTCCGAGGCAGCCATGTACTCCGCTTCACATGTAGAATCTGCTACGACGCTTTGCTTGGAACTGCACCAGCTTACTGCACCCCCATTAAGAATAAATACGTATCCGGTTTGCGACTTAGAGTCGTCCGGATCTGTGTCAAAGCTTGCATCGACGTAACCTTTTATGGCGAGCTCTTCGTCACCTCCATACACGAGAAACATCTCCTTAGTCCTTTTCAGGTACTTCAGGATATTCTTGACCGCCGTCCAGTGATCCACTCCTGGATTACTCTGGAACCTACCTGCCATACTTATGGCCAGGCTAACATCCGGTCTAGTGCACAGCATTGCATACATGATAGAGCCTATGGCTGAAGCATAGGGGACGGAGCGCATATGCTCTCTATCTTCATCAGTTGCTGGGCACTGAGTCTTACTCAATCTCGTACCTTGTAACACTGGCAAGAACCCTTTCTTGGACCGTTCCATTTTGAACCTCTTCAAAACTTTATCAAGGTATGTGCTTTGTGAAAGTCCTATCAGGCGTTTTGATCTATCCCTATAGATCTTAATGCCTAGAATGTAAGCAGCTTCTCCTAGGTCCTTCATAGAGAAAGTTTTATTCAAGTAACCTTTTATGCTCTCCAAAAGCTCTACGTTGTTTCCAATCAGTAATATGTCATCCACATATAATATTAGAAACGCCACAGAGCTCCCACTCACTTTCTTGTAAATACACGATTCTCCAACCACTTGCATAAACCCAAATGCTTTGATCACCTCATCAAAGCGTTTGTTCCAACTCCGAGATGCTTGCACCAGTCCATAAATGGATCGCTGGAGCTTGCACACCTTGTCAGCATTTTTAGGATCGACAAAACCTTCGGGTTGCATCATATACAACTCTTCCTTAAGGAAACCGTTAAGGAACGCCGTTTTGACATCCATCTGCCAGATTTCATAATCGAAAAATGCAGCTATTGCTAACATGATTCTGACGGACTTAAGCATCGCTACGGGAGAGAAAGTCTCATCGTAGTCAATTCCTGGAACTTGTGAAAAACCCTTTGCCACAAGTCGAGCTTTATAAACGGTCACATTACCGTCAGCGTCCGTTTTCTTCTTAAAGATCCATTTGTTCTGAATAGCCTTGCGGCCCTCAGGCAGTATCTCCAAAGTCCACACTTTGTTCTCATACATGGATCCTATCTCGGATTTCATGGCTTCTAGCCATTTGTCGGAATCTGGGCCCACCATTGCTTCTTCATAATTTGCAGGTTCATTGTTGTCTAACAACATGATTGATAAGACGGGATTACCGTACCACTCTGGAGCAGCGCGTGATCTCGTCGACCTGCGTGGTTCAACAGAAACTTGAACTGGAGTTTCATGATCATCATCATTAACTTCCTCCTCAACCAGCGTCGCAATGACAGAGGTTTCCCCTTGCCCTGCGCCACCATCCAGAGGGATGAGAGGTTCGACAACCTCGTCAAGTTCTATCTTCCTCCCACTCAATTCTCTCGAGAGAAACTCCTTCTCGAGAAAAGTTCCGTTCTTAGCAACAAACACTTTGCCCTCGGATTTGAGATAGAAGGTGTACCCAACTGTCTCTTTTGGGTAACCTATGAAGACGCATTTTTCCGCTTTGGGTTCCAGCTTTTCAGGCCGAAGCTTTTTGACATAAGCATCACATCCCCAAACTTTAAGAAACGACAACTTTGGCCTTTTGCCATACCACAGTTCGTATGGTGTCGTCTCAACGGATTTCGATGGTGCCCTATTTAAAGTGAATGTAGCTGTTTCTAATGCATAACCCCAAAACGATAACGGCAAATCAGTAAGAGACATCATAGATCGCACCATTTCTAACAAAGTACGATTACGACGTTCGGACACACCATTACGCTGTGGTGTTCCAGGCGGTGTTAACTGCGAAACAATTCCACATTGTCTGAAGTGAGTACCAAACTCGAAACTCAGATATTCACCCCCACCCATCAGACCGTAGGAACTTGATCTTCTTGTTACGATGATTTTCCACTTCACTCTGAAATTGCTTGAACTTTTCAAATGTTTAATACTTGTGCTTCATCAAGTAGACATAACCATATCTACTTAAATCGTCAGTGAAGGTGAGAAAATAACGATATCCGCCGCGTGCCTCCACGCTCATTGGACCACACACATCGGTATGTATGATTTCCAACAAGTCACTTGCACGCTCCATTGTTCCGGAGAACGGAGTCTTAGTCATCTTGCCCATGAGGCATGGTTCGCACGTGTCAAGTGAATCAAAGTCAAGTGACTCCAAAAGTCCATCAGCATGGAGTTTCTTCATGCGCTTTACACCAATATGACCCAAGCGGCAGTGCCACAAAAATATGGCGCTATCATTGTTTACTCTAACTCTTTTGGTCTCAATGTTATGTATATGAGTATCTCTATCAAGATTCAATATGAACAATCCTCTCACATTCGGTGCATGACCATAAAAGATGTTACTCATAGAAATAGAACAACCATTATTCTCAGACTTAAAAGAGTAACCGTCTCGCATTAAACAAGATCCAGATATAATGTTCATGCTCAACGCAGGCACTAAATAACAATGATTTAAGTTCATCACTAATCCCGATGGTAGTTGAAGTGACACTGTGCCTACGGCGATTGCATCAACCTTGGAACCGTTTCCTACGCGCATCGTCACTTCGTCTTTCGCCAGCCTTCGTCTATTCCGCAGTTCCTGCTTCGAGTTGCAAATGTGAGCAACATAACCGGTATCGAATACCCAGGCACTACTACGAGAGCCGGTTAAGTACACATCAATAACATGTATATCAAATATACCTGATTTTTCTTTGCCCGCCTTCTTATCTGCCAGATACTTGGGGCAATTGCGCTTCCAGTGACCCATACCCTTGCAATAGAAGCACTCTGTTTTAGGCTTAGGTCCAGCCTTGGGTTTCTTCGGCGGATTGGCAATAGGCTTGCCGCTCTTCTTCGAATTGCCCTTCTTGCCTTTGCCGTTTCTCTTGAAACTAGTGGTCTTGCTCACCATCAACACTTGATTCTCTTTACGGAGTTCAGACTCTGCGACTTTCAGCATCGCAAACAACTCGCCGGGAGACTTGTTCATCCCTTGCATGTTGTAGTTCAACACAAAGCCTTTATAGCTTGGCGGCAGTGATTGAAGGATTCTGTCAGTGATAGCTTCTTGCGGGAGTTCAATCCCCAGTTCAGCTAGACGGTTTGAGTACCCAGACATTTTGAGCACATGTTCGCTGACAGATGAGTTTTCCTCCATCTTGCAAGCATAGAATTTATCGGAGGTCTCATACCTCTCTATCCGGGCGTTCTTCTGAAAGATAAACTTCAACTCCTGGAACATCTCAAATGCTCCATGACGCTCAAAGCAACGTTGAAGTCCCGGTTCTAAGCCATACAAGACTGCACATTGAACTATTGAGTAGTCCTCCTTACGTGCTAACCAAGCGTTCTTAACATCTTGATCAGCCGTAGCGGGTGGTTCATCTCCTAGCGCAGCATTAAGGACATAATCCTTCTTTCCAGCTTGTAAGATTAGCTTAAGATTACGAGCCCAGTCTACAAAGTTGCTTCCATCAACTTTCAACTTAGCTTTCTCTAGGAACATATTAAAATTCAGGATGACACTTGCGTGAGCCATGATCTACAACACAAATATATTCAAAGTGGACTTAGACTATGTTGAAGATAATTAGAGTTCAACTTAATCAAATTATATGCTAAACTCCCACTCAAAAAGTACATCTCTCTAGTCATTTGAGTGGTTCATGATCCACTTACACTATCCCAAGTCCGATCATCACGTGAGTTGAGTATAGTTTCAGTGGTAAGCATCCCTATGCTAATCATATCAACTATATGATTCATGATCAACCTTTCGGTCTCATGTGTTCCGAGGCCATGTCTGCACATGCTAGGCTCGTCAAGCTTAACCCGAGTGTTCCGCGTGCGCAACTGTTTTGCACCCGTTGTATGTGAACGTTGAGTCTATCACACCCGATCATCACGTGGTGTCTCGAAACGACGAACTGTAGCAACGGTGCACAGTCGGGGAGAACACAATTTCGTCTTGAAATTTTAGTGAGAGATCACCTCATAATGCTACCGTCGTTCTAAGCAAAATAAGGTGCAAAAAAGGATTAACATCACATGCAATTCATAAGTGACATGATATGGCCATCATCACGTGCTTCTTGATCTCCATCACCAAAGCACCGGCACGATCTTCTTGTCACCGGCGCCACACCATGATCATCCATCAACGTGTTGCCATCAGGGTTGTCGTGCTACTTATGCTATTACTACTAAAGCTACATCCTAGCAAAATAGTAAACGCATCTGCAAGCACAAACGTTAGTATAAAGACAACCCTATGGCTCCTGCCGGTTGTCGTACCATCGACATGCAAGTCGATATTTCTATTACAACATGATCATCTCATACATCCAATATATCACATCACATCGTTGGCCATATCACATCACAATCATACCCTGCAAAAACAAGTTAGACGTCCTCTAATTTTGTTGTTGCATGTTTTACGTGGTGACCAAGGGTATCTAGTAGGATCGCATCTTACTTACGCAAACACCACAACGGAGATATATGAGTTGCTATTTAACCTCATCCAAGGACCTCCTCGGTCAAATCCGATTCAACTAAAGTTGGAGAAACCGTCACTTGCCAGTCATCTTTGAGCAAAGGGGGTTACTCGTAACGATGAAACCAGTCTCTCGTAAGCGTACGAGTAATGTCGGTCCAAGCCGCTTCAATCCAACAATACCGCGGAATCAAGAAAATACTAAGGAGGGCAGCAAAATGCACATCACCACCCACAAAACCTTTTGTGTTCTACTCGAGAAGACATCTACGCATGAACCTAGCTCATGATGCCACTGTTGGGGAACGTCGCATGGGAAACAAAAAATTTCCTACGCGCACGAAGACCTATCATGGTGATGTCCATCTACGAGAGGGGATGAGTGATCTACGTACCCTTGTAGATCGCACAGCAGAAGCGTTAGAGAACGCGGTTGATGTAGTGGAACGTCCTCACGTCCCTCGATCCGCCCCGCGAACAATCCCGCGATCAGTCCCACGATCTAGTACCGAACGGACGGCACCTCCGCGTTCAGCACACGTACAGCTCGACGATGATCTCGGCCTTCTTGATCCAGCAAGAGAGACGGAGAGGTAGAAGAGTTCTCCGGCAGCGTGACGGCGCTCCGGAGGTTGGTGATGATCTTGTCTCAGCAGGGCTCCGCCCGAGCTCCGCAGAAACACGATCTAGAGGAAAAACTATGGAGGTATGTGGTCGGGCGGCCGTGAGAAAGTCGTCTCAAATCTGCCCTAAAAGCCCCATATATATAGGAGGAGGGAGGGGGACCTTACCTTGGGGTCCAAGGGATCCCCAAGGGGTCGGCCGAGCCAGGGGGGAGGACTCCCCCCCCCCCCAAACCGAGTCCTACTTGGTTTGGTGGGAGGGAGTCCTTCCCCTTTCCCACTTCTTCCTTTTTTTTTCTTTCCTTTGATTTTTTCTCTCTTGGCGCATAGGGGATTGGTGGGCTGTCCCACCAGCCCACTAAGAGCTGGTGTGACCCCCCCAAATGCCTATGGGATTCCCCGGAGTGGGTTGCCCCCCTCCGGTGAACTCCCGGAACCCATTCGTCATTCCCGGTACATTCCCGGTAACTCCGAAAACCTTCCGGTAATCAAATGAGGTCATCCTATATATCAATCTTCGTTTCCGGACTATTCCGGAAACCCTCGTGACGTCCGTGATCTCATCCGGGACTCCGAACAACATTCGGTAACCAACCATATAACTCAAATACACATAAAACAACGTCGAACCTTAAGTGTGCAGACCCTGCGGGTTCGAGAACTATGTAGACATGACCCGAGAGACTCCTCGGTCAATATCCAACAGTGGGACCTGGATGCCCATATTGGATCCTACATATTCTACGAAGATCTTATCGTTTGAACCTCAGTGCCAAGGATTCGTATAATCCCGTATGTCATTCCCTTTGTCCTTCGGTATGTTACTTGCCCGAGATTCGATCGTCAGTATCCGTATACCTATTTCAACCTCGTTTACCGGCAAGTCTCTTTACTCGTTCCGTAATACAAGATCCCGCAACTTACACTAAGTTACATTGCTTGCAAGGCTTATGTGTGATGTTGTATTACCGAGTGGGCCCCGAGATACCTCTCCGTCACACAGAGTGACAAATCCCAGTCTTGATCCATACTAACTCAACTAATACCTTCGGAGATACCTGTAGAGCATCTTTATAGTCACCCAGTTACGTTGCGACGTTTGATACACACAAAGCATTCCTCCGGTGTCAGTGAGTTATATGATCTCATGGTCATAGAAATAAATACTTGACACGCAGAAAACAGTAGCAACAAAATGACACGATCAACATGCTACGTCTATTAGTTTGGGTCTAGTCCATCACGTGATTCTCCCAATGACGTGATCCACTTATCAAGCAACAACACCTTGTTCATAATCAGAAGACACTGACTATCATCGATCAACTGGCTAGTCAACTAGAGGCATGCTAGGGACGGTGTTTCGTCTATGTATCCACACATGTAAATGAGTCTTCATTCAATACAATTATAGCATGGATAATAAACTATTATCTTGATACAGGAATTATAATAATAACTATACATTTATTATTGCCTCTAGGGCATAATTCCAACACGCGGGACGGTTCGCGGGGCATGTTGATCGTGTCATTTTGTTGCTACTGTTTTCTGCGTGTCAAGTATTTATTCCTATGACCATGAGATCATATAACTCACTGACACCGGAGGAATGCTTTGTGTGTATCAAACGTCGCAACGTAACTGGGTGACTATAAAGATGCTCTACAGGTATCTCCGAAGGTGTTAGTTGAGTTAGTATGGATCAAGACTGGGATTTGTCACTCCGTGTGACGGAGAGGTATCTCGGGGCCCACTCGGTAATACAACATCACACACAAGCCTTGCAAGCAATGTAACTTAGTGTAAGTTGCGGGATCTTGTATTACGGAACGAGTAAAGAGACTTGCCGGTAAACGAGATTAAAATAGGTATGCGGATACTGACGATCGAATCTCGGGCAAGTAACATACCGAAGGACAAAGGGAATGACATACGGGATTATATGAATCCTTGGCACTGAGGTTCAAACGATAAGATCTTCGTAGAATATGTAGGATCCAATATGGGCATCCAGGTCCCGCTATTGGATATTGACCGAGGAGTCTCTCGGGTCATGTCTACATAGTTCTCGAACCCGCAGGGTCTGCACACTTAAGGTTCGACGTTGTTTTATGCGTATTTGAGTTATATGGTTGGTTACCGAATGTTGTTCGGAGTCCCGGATGAGATCACGGACGTCACGAGGGTTTCCGGAATGGTCCAGAAACGAAGATTGATATATAGGATGACCTCATTTGGTTACCGGAAGGTTTTCGTGCATTACCGGAAAAGTTTCGGGCTCATCGGTAGTGTACCGGGAGTGCCGGGAGGGGTACCGGGGACCATCGGGAGGGGTGTCACGCCCCAAGGGGTCTCATGGGCTATGGGAAGAGATAAACCAGCCCCTAGTGGGCTGGAATAAGTTCCCACTAAGGCCCATAAGGTTTGAGAAGGAAAAAACACAAGGTGGAAAGAGTTTCCAAGTGGGAAGGTGGAATCCTACTCCAAGTAGGATTGGAGTAGGACTCCTCCACCTCCAATTTCGGCCAAACCTTGAGGGTTTGAGGCTGCCTCTTGCCTCCCCCTCCCTCCTATATATATTGAGGTATTAGGGCTGATTTGAGACGACTTTCTCACGGCTGCCCGACCACATACCTCCATAGTTTTTCCTCTAGATCGCGTTTCTGCGGAGCTCGGGCGGAGCCCTGCTGAGACAAGATCATCACCAACCTCCGGAGCGCCGTCACGCTGCCGGAGAACTCTTCTACCTCTCCGTCTCTCTTGCTGGATCAAGAAGGCCGAGATCATCGTCGAGCTGTACGTGTGCTGAACGCGGAGGTGCCGTCCGTTCGGTACTAGATCGTGGGACTGATCGCGGGATTGTTCGCGGGGCGGATCGAGGGACGTGAGGACGTTCCACTACATCAACCGCGTTCTCTAACGCTTCTGCTGTACGATCTACAAGGGTACGTAGATCACTCATCCCCTCTCGTAGATGGACATCACCATGATAGGTCTTCGTGCGCGTAGGAAAATTTTTGTTTCCCATGCGACGTTCCCCAACAGATTGATCATTGTCACCTCTGCGCACCAGACCTTAGTATTCTTAAGAGCGCAGTAACGGGTGATAGAAGTTTCAACATGGGAGCTATAATAGCAAGGAGGCTGAATAATAATGCTAATGAAGGGGATTTCTTTGGTGGGATCTATGCCACTCGCATAGCAAATTTCCTTGGAGTATCCATCCGCGAAGGAGATCACCCTCTCCATACAACCTTCCTTGACCGCGTCGCTTCGACACGCTACCAGTTACTCCATGAGGTAACTGGTATGATGAATCCCAGTCGCTATGATGAATCCCTCCTATACCGTTTAATATTTAACCGGCAGTGTGTTTTCCATATTACCCTTCCTGCACCTGCCTTCTTTGACTTTTAGGTAAAACGGAGATATTACCTAACCAGAGGAGAGGCACAGGAGTGTGAGAGGGAGGCAAAGGTTGCTCGTCTCCGTGAGGTAGCTAATCAGGCAGTGGCTGTAGTGCTCCCATACAACTCCCATTATGATTTTGGGTGTCGCCCGGACCATCCTTGGGAGTAGACCAACTTAGTCCAAAACCCTAAGCTTGGGGGAGTACGTGTTTCTCACCGACTATATATTCTTTCTTATGCTTTCACTTTTTAGTCGGTGTTCACACTTTGCCACTGTTTCATCCATGCTAGTTTATTTCTTTTTCTCTTTTTCTTTTCGTGTGTCTGTCTAGTTTGAGAAAACCCAAAAAGATTTTCTTGTTCTTCTTTTGCTTGTTGGGAGCTTTCTCGTGTAAATAGTTTTCTTTTTCTTTGGGTCAAGGTAGAAGACCATGGTTACAATGTTTAGTGGCTCTCGCATGTATATCTGTTTATCTGTCAAAGAGCCATATTACTTTGTCTTCTCCTTTGTGTTTGGATGCAGATTCCATCTTAGTCCAATGCACGAGCACTCTTATTATTGTTCACATCGTTCGGTCGTGCAAGTGAAAGGCAATAATGACGATATATGATGAAGTGACTGAGCCTGGAAAAGCTGGTATGAACTCGATCTATTTTGTTTTTGTAAATATGACTAGCTCATCGTTCCTGGTTCAGCTTTGTTGTGAGAAAAACATGTTTGCAATGACAACTTATAGATCATAGTTGCTGATGCCATGCTTAATTAGCTAGGAGCTTATAATGGTTTGTCTTGGATGCCCACATGAATGTTGAGATGACTATGATGTAGTATGATAGGATGGTATCCTCCTTTGAAATGATTCAAGTGGCTTGACTTGGCGCATGTTTACGCATGTAGTTGAAACAAAATCAACATAGCCTCTATGATATTCATGTTCAAGGTGATTTCTGTCCTACTCATGCTTGCACTCAATGTTAGTTAATCTCAATGCATTTTGATGACTGTTGTCGCTCTCTAGTTGGTTGCTTCCGAGTCTTTTGCTAGCCTTCACTTGTACTAAGCGGGAATACTTCTTGTGCATCCACTTCCCTAAACCCAAAGTTGTTCCATATGAGTCCACCATACCTACCTATATGCGGTATCTACCTGCCGTTCCAAGTAAATTTGCATGTGCCACTCTCTAAATCTTCAAGAAATAATCTGTTTTGCATGCCCGAACCGCTCATGTGGTGACAGGGGGGCTATCAGTATCTTCCATGCTAGGCGTGTTATCCTCGATATGTGTTTATTCACTATCATTCACGAGAAAGGGGTCGGTAATTGGAATGCCAAGTTGCTTGCGGTGGCGGAAAAGTATTTTCGTGGCTCTCTCTGGTGGTTCTGGATTTTTAGAGAATTTATAGGCGAAAGAAGTAGGGCAAAGGAGCCACGGGGGGCCCACAAGCCTGCTAGGCGCTGATACATCTCCGTCGTATCTACTTTTCCGAACTCTTTTGCCCTTGTTTTAGACTCTAATTTGCATGATTTGAATGGAACTAACCCGGACTGACGTTGTTTTCAGCAGAATTGCCATGGTGTTGTTTTTGCGCACAAATAAAAGTTCTCGGAATGACCTAGAAATTTACGAGAATTTTTTTGGAATATATAAAAAATACTGGCGCAAGAATCACCTGGAGGTACGGAGCCAGGAGCTCACAAGCCCACCAACCCCCCCCCCATGACCGGGCCTGGCAGGCTTGTGGGGCCCACGAAGCTCCACCGCCTCCAAATCCAGCTCTATTTAGCCTCTTTCGTTTGGAAAAAAAATCAAGGAGAAGAGTTCATCACGTTTTACGATATGGAGGCGCCGCCACCTCATGTTCTTCCTGTGGAGGGCAGATCTGGAGTCCGTTCTGGGCTCCGGAGAGGGGAGATCGTCGCCATCGTCATCATCAACCTTCCTTCATCGCCAATTCCATGATGCTCTTCACCGTTCGTGAGTAATCTCATCGTAGGCTTGCTAGACGGTGATGGGTTGGATGAGATCTATCATGTAATCGAGTTAGTTTTGACGGGGATTGATCCCTAGTATCCACTATGTTCTGAGATTGATGTTGCTGCTACTTTGCCATGCTTAATGCTTGTCACTAGGGCCCGAGTGCCATGATTTCAGATCTGAACCTATTATGTTGTCGCCAATATATGTGTGTTTTAGATCCTATCTTGCAAGTTGTAGTCACCTACTATGTGTTATGACCCGGCAACCCCGGAGTGACAATAGCCGGAACCACTCCCGGAGATGATCATAGTATGAGGAGTTCATGTATTCACCAATTGTTAATGCGTTGGTCCAGTTCTTTATTAAAAGGAGAACCTTAATATCCCGTAGTTTCCATTAGGACCCCGCTGCCACGGGAGGTATGGACAATAGATGTCATGCAAGTTCTTTTCCCTAAGCACGTATGACTACATACGGAATGCATGCCTACATTAGATTGACGAACTGGAGCTAGTTACTTATCTCTCCTTGTTATAACTGTTGCATGATGCATAGCATCCGACATAATCATCCATCACCGATCCAGTGCCTATGAGTCTTTTCCTACTGGTCCTTGCTACGTTACTTTGCCGCTACTGCTGTCACTTCTGCTACTGTTACTCTGTTGCTACTGCTCTTACTTTGCTGCTACTGGTTACTATTGCTACTGCTGCTATGATACTACTTTGCTACTGATACTTTGTTGCAGATACTAAATCTTTCAGGTGTGGTTGAATTGAAAACTCAACTGCTAATACTTGAGAATATTCTTTTGCTTCCCCTTGAGTCGAATCAATAAATTTGGGTTGAATACTCTATCCTCGAAAACTGTTGCGATCCCCCATACTTGTGGGTTATGAGGCGCCCCCCCCCAGGCCGCGGTTAGGGGGCTTGTGACCTCCCCCGAGATCCTTTGCCTTGGTTCTCAAGTTCCCCGTGTATCTTCTGTTATGGAAAAAATCCTCCCGCGGGTTTTATTCTGTTTGGACTCCGTTTAATATTCTTCTGTGCAAAAGGTTAAAAACACGGAAAAAACAGAAACTCGCACTTGGCACTGAGTTAATAGGTTAGTTGATACGTCCATTTTGCATCATGATTTCATGTTGATATTTATTGCTTTTTGGGCTATTATTTCACTTTACGGTACAATACTTATGCCTTTTCTCTCTTATTTTGCAAGGTTTACATGAAGAGGGAGAATGCCGGCAGCTGGAATTCTAGCCTGAAAAAGCTGCCTATTCTGCGCAACTCCAAAATCCGTGAAAATCAACGTGGATTTTTTTGGGAATATATAAAAAATGCTGGGCCAAAGAAGTGCCAGAGGGGTGCCAGCAGGTGGCCACAAGCCTGTTAGGCGCGGCCACCCCCCTGGCCGCGCCTAGGGGGCTTGTGGGCTCCCTGCTGGCCCACTGGCCCCCTCTTCTGCTATATGAAGTGTTTCGTTCCAAAAAAAATCAGGAGGAGGCTTTTCGGAGGATTCGCCGCTGCCACGAGGTGGAACTTGAGCAGAACCAATCTAGAGCTCCGGCAGGACGATCCTACCGGGGAAACTTCCCTCCCGGAGGGGGAAACCGTCGCCATCGTCATCACCAACACTCCTGTCATCGGAGGGGACTCATCACCATCAACATCTTCATCAGCACCATCTCATCTCCAAACCCTAGTTCATCACTTGTAACCAATCTCGGCCTCGCGACTCCGATTGGTACTTGTAAGGTTGCTAGTAGTGTTAATTACTCCTTGTAGTTGATGCTAGTTCGATTACTTGGTGGAAGAGTTTATGTTCAGATCTTTGATGCTACTCATTACCTCTCTGGTCATGAATATGATTATGCTTTGTGAGTAGTTACTTTTGTTCCGGAGGACATGGGATAAGTCATGCTATAAGTAGTCATGTGAATATCGTATTCGTTTGATATTTTGATGTGTTGTATGTTGTATTTCCTCTAGTGGTTTTATGTGAACGTCGACTACATAACACTTCACCATTATTTGGGCCTAGAGGAAGGCATT
Organism: Hordeum vulgare subsp. vulgare; assembly: GCF_904849725.1. NCBI lineage: Eukaryota > Viridiplantae > Streptophyta > Magnoliopsida > Poales > Poaceae > Hordeum > Hordeum vulgare. The sequence goes on along the minus strand of NC_058522.1, from coordinate 587,650,453 downwards.
GGGAAGTAGTAAGTAGATGATGGGTTGCTAGAGTGATAGAAGCTTAAACCCTAGTTTATGTGTTGCTTCGTAAGGGGTTGATTTGGATCCACTAGTTTAATGCTATGGTTAGACTTTGTCTTAATTCTTCTTTCGTAGTTGTGGATGCTTGCGAGAGGGGTTAATCATAAGTGATATGCTTGTCCAAGTAAGGACAGTACCCAAGCGTCGGTCCACCCACATATCAAACTATCAAAGTAATGAACGCAAATCATATGAACATGATGAAAACTAGCATGACAGAAATTCCCATGTGTCCTCGGGAGTGTTTTTCCTCCTACAAGAGTTTGTCCAGGCTTGTCCCTTGCTACAAAAGGGATTGGGCCACTTTGCTGCACCATTGTTACTTTTGTTACTTGCTACTTGCTACGAATCATCTCACCACACAACTACTTGTTACCGATAATTTGAGTGCTTGCAGATATTACCTTCCTGAAAACCACTTGTCAGATCCTTCTGCTCCTTGTTGGGTTCGACACTCTTATCGAAAGGACTACGATAGATCCCCTATACTTGTGGGTCATCAAGACTCTTTTCTGGTGCTGTTGCCGGGGAGTGAAGCGCCTTTGGTAAGTGGAACTTGGTAAGGAAACATTCATATAGTGTGCTGAAATTTATTGTCGCTTGTCACTATGGAAACTAATCCTTTGAGGAGCTTGTTCGGGGTATCTTCACCTCGAAGGAAGCACAAAGAGTTGCTCCTCAAACTGCTGCACCTACTGAAAATATTTTATTTGAATTTCCTTCGGGTATGCTTGAGAAACTGCTAGCTAATCCTTTTACAGGAAATGGAACATCACATCCAGACTTGCATCTAATCTATGTAGAGGAAGTTTGCGGTTTATTTAAGCTTGCAGGTTTGCCCGAGGATGAGGTCAAGAAGAAGGTCTTTCCCTTATCTTTGAGGGATAAGGCGTTGACATGGTATAGGCTATGTGATGATACTTGATCATGGAACTAGAATCGGTTGAAACTGGAATTTCATCAAAAAATTTATCCTATGCATCTAGTACATCGTGATCAGGATTATATTTACAATTTTTGGCCTCGTGACAGAGAAAGCATCGCTCAAGCTTGGGGGAGGCTTAAGTCAATGTTATATTCATGCCCCAATCATGAGCTCTCGAGAGAAATTATCAATCAGAACTTCTATGCTCGGCTTTCTCATGATGATCGCACCATGCTTGACACTTCTTGTACCGGTTCTTTTATGAAGAGAGATATTGACTTCAAATGGAATTTATTGGAGAGAATTAAACGCAACTCTGAAGACTGGGAGATTGATGAAGGTAAGGAGTCAGGTATGAATTTCAAGTTTGATTGCGTTAAATCCTTTGTTGAAACAAATACCTTTTGTGATTTTAGCGCTAAGTATGGACTTGACTCTGAGATAGTAGCTTCATTGTGTGAATCATTTGCTGCTCATATTGATCTCCCCAAAGAGAAGTGGTTTAAATATCGTCCTCCCTTAGAAGTCAATGTAGTTAAACCCAATCCAGTTGAAGAGAAAGTCATTGCTTATAATGATCCTATTGTTTCCAGTGCTTACATTGAGAAACCACATTTCCCTATTAGGATAAAGGATCATTCTAAAGCTTCAATTGTGATACGTAGAGGCTACATTAGAACACCTACACCCCCTGAGCAAATTAGAGTTGAACCTAGCATTGCTATTATCAAAGATCTCCTGTCCGACAATGTTGAGGGACATAATATTCACTTCTATGAAGATGCTGCTAGAATTGCTAAACCTCACGCTAGAGACAAACATAGGCTTGTTGTTGGCACGCCTGTAGTTTCTGTTAAGATAGGAGATCATTGCTATCATGGTTTATGTGACGCGGGGGCTAGTGTTAGTGCAATACCTCAATCCTTATACGATGAAATCAAAGACGAGATTGCACCTGTTGAGATAGAACCTATTGATGTCACTATTCAGCTTGCAATAGAGATACTATCTGCCATGTGGGAATTGTTAGGGATGTTGAAGTCTTGTGTGGTAAAACGAAGTATCATGCTGTTTTCCTCATTCTTGCTACCACCCAAGATAGCTTTTGTCCCATCATATTTCGCAGACCCTTCCTCAATACCGTCAATGCTCATATTGACTGTGAGAAGCAAATTGTCACTGTTGGCTTTGAAGGTGTGTCACACGAGTTCAATTTCTCCAAGTTTGGTAGACAACCTCATGAAAAGGAGTTGCCTAGTAAGGATGAAACTATTGCCTTATCTTCTATTGCCGTGCCTCCTACTGATCCTTTAGAGCAATACTTGCTTGAGCATGAAAATGATATGCATATGGATGCAAGGGATGAGATTGATAGAGTTGTCTTAGAACAATATCCTATCCTTAAGAATAATTTGCCTGTTGAACTGCTTGGGGATCCACCCCCACCAAAGGGGGATCCTGTGTTCGAGCTTAAACAGTTGCCCGATACTCTTAAGTATGCTTATCTTGATGAAAAAGGGATATATCATGTTATTATTAGTGCTAGCCTCTCAGAGCATGAAGAAAAGAAGTTATTAAAAACTCTGAGGATGCACCGTGCTGCTATTGGATATACTCTCGATGATCTTAAGGGCATTAGTCCCACTCTATGCGAGCACAAGATTAAAATTGATCCTGACTCCAAGCCAGTTGCTGATCATCAACGGAGATTAAATCCTAAGATGAAAGAGGTAGTAAGAAAAGAAATACTAAAGCTCCTGGAAGCAGGTATTATCTATCCTGTTGCTCATAGTGATTGGGTGAGTTCGCTGCATTGTGTCCCTAAGAAGGGAGGTATTACCGTTGTCCCCAATGATAAGGATGAACTGATCCCATAGAGGATTATTACTGGCTATAGGATGGTGATCGACTTTAGGAAATTGAATAAAGCCACTAGGAAAGATCATTGCCCTTTGCCTTTTATCGACCAAATGCTAGAAAGACTGTCTAAACACACACACTTCTGCTTTCTAGACGGTTATTCTAGTTTCTCCCAAATACCAGTTGCACAATCTGACCAGGAGAAGACCACTTTCACCTGCCCCTTCGGTGCCTTTGCTTATAGATGTATGCCTTTTGTCTTATGTAATGCACCTGCCACCTTTCAAAGATGTATGATGGCTATATTCTGTGACTTTTGTGAAAAGATTGTTGAGGTTTTCATGGATGACTTCTCCATTTACGAGTCTTCTTTTGATGATTGCCTCAGCAACCTTGATTGAGTCTTGCAGAGATGTAAAGATACCAATCTTGTCTTGAATTGGGAGAAGTGCCACTTTATGGTTAATGAAGGCATCGTCTTCGGTCATAAAATTTCTGAAAGTGGTATTGAAGTCGATAAGGCTAAGGTTGGTGAAATCGAGAAAATGCCACACCCCACAGATATCAAAGGTATAAGAAGTTTCCTTGGTCATGTTGGTTTCTATAGGAGGTTCATTAAAGACTTCTCTAAGATTTCTAGGCCTCTTACCAATCTCTTGCAAAAGGATATTCCTTTTGTCTTTGACGATGATTGTGAGGAAGCCTTCGAAATACTTAAGAAGGCTTTGATAACTGCGCCTATTGTCTAACCACCTGATTGGAACTTACCTTTTGAAATCATGTGTGATGCTAGTGATTATGCTGTTGGTGCTGTCCTAGGGCAAAGAGTTGATAAGAAGTTGAATGTTATTCACTATGCTAATAAAACTCTAGACAGTGCCCAAAGAAACCATGCTACTACGGAAAAGGAATTCTTAGGAGTCGTGTTTGCATGTGAAAAGTTCAGGTCTACATAGTTGATTCCAAAGTCACTATTCACACTGATCACGCTGCTATTAAGTACCTCATGGAGAAGAAAGACGCTAAACCTAGACTTAGCAGATGGTTCTCTTGCTACAAGAATTTGATTTGCATGTTGTCGATAGGAAGGGTTCCGATAACCCAGTAGCAGATAACTTGTCTACGTTGGAGAACGTTCTTGATGACCCACAACCTATTGATGATAGCTTTCCCGGTGAGCAATTGAATGTCATCAATGCTTCACGTAGTGCACCATGGTATGCTGATTATGCAAACTATATTGTTGCCAAATATATACCACCTAGTTTCACATACCAGCAAAAGAAGAAATTCTTCTTTGACTTGAGACATTACTTCTGGGATGATCCTCACCTTTATAAGGAAGGAGTAGATGGTGTTATTAGACGTTGTGTACCAGAACATGAACAGGGACAGATCCTATAGAAGTGTCACTCCGAGGCCTATGGAGGACACCATGCGGGAGATAGAACTGCACACAAGGTATTGCAATCAGGTTTCTATTGGCCCACTCTCTTCAAGGATGCCCGTAAGTTTGTCTTGTCTTGTGACGAATGTCAAAGAATAGGTAATATCGGTAAACGTCAGGAAATGCCTATGAACTATTCACTTGTTATTGAACCATTTGATGTTTGGGGCTTTGATTATATGGGACCTTTTCCAAAATCCAACGGGTATACTCACATCCTAGTTGTTGTTGATTACGTCACTAAGTGGGTAGAAGCTATCCCCACTAGTAGTGCTGATCACAACACCTCTATCAGGATGCTTAAAGAAGTTATTTTCCCTAGATTTGGAGTCCCTAGATATCTAATGACCACCGGTGGTTCACATTTCATTCATGGTGCTTTCCGTAAAACGCTTGCTAAGTACGATGTCAACCATAGAATTGCGTCTCCCTATCACCCTCAGTCCAGTGGTCAAGTAGAGCTAAGCAACAGAGAGATTAAATTGATTCTGCAAAAGACTATCAACAGGTCTAGAAAGAATTGGTCTAAGAAGCTCGATGATGCACCGTGGGCTTATAAAACTGCGTATAAAAATCCCATGGGCATATCTCCATACAAAATGGTGTACGGCAAAGCATGTCATTTACCTCTTGAGCTAGAGCATAAAGCTTATTGGGCAATCAAAGAGCTCAATTTTGATTTCAAACTTGCTGGTGAGAAAAGGTTATTTGACATTAGCTCGCTTGATGAATGGAGAGCTCAGGCATATGAAAATGCCAAGTTGTTCAAAGAAAAGGTTAAGTGGTGGCATGATAAGAGGATACAAAAGCGTGAGTTCAATGTAGGTGATTATGTCTTGCTATATAATTCTCGTTTAAGATTTTTTGCAGGCAAGCTTCTCTCTAAATGGGAAGGTCCCTATATTGTTGAGGAAGTATATCGTTCCGGTGCTATCAAGATCAACAACACGGAAGGTAATTGTCCGAGAGTTGTAAATGGGCAGAGAATCAAGCATTATATCTCAGGTACTCCCATAAATGTTGAAATCAATACTATCAATACCATAACTCCGGAAGAATACCTAAGGGATATTTATCAGCCTGTTTCAGACTCCAAAAATGAAGAGGTATGTGATTCGGTAAGAAAACAGACTCCAAAACTTTTCCAGTAGGAATTTTTCTCCGTTTTGGAATATTTGAAAAAATAGAAAAATTGGAAGTAGTCCGGAAAGCGCGCGAGGAGGCGACAAGCCTGCCAGGCACAGACCCACCCCCTGGCCGCGCCTGGGGGGCTTGTGGCCACCTCGTGTGCCTCCCGGACTCCATTTTCGTGCGGGGTAATCCTTCTGGTCGGAAAAAAATCATTATATATTCTCTCGAAAGGTCTGACCCTTGTATCACGCAAATTTCCTCTCTTTTCATTTCGAGCTTGTTTCTACTGCAGATCTAGTTCGCTATGACGTCCCCAAAAGCCCCGAAGGACAATATATTCGAGAAGGTCATCAATTCCTACCTCGCGGGAGTGCTGCAACACCCTCAATCTATCGAGATGCGTGAGGGGATGTTGCACATCCGTGATGTTGAGGGGCCCAAGAAGACTGGAAGCATGCAGGCGAGGCTCGAAGCAATGGAGCAACATGTCTTCAAGTGCCAAGGGATGGTGGAGCGTGGACTCAACGCCGACCACATGATGATCACGGAGTTCACCAACAAGCACAAGATTGATGCCAATGACATTGGGAAGCACCTCTCCAGGCTCTATGACAGGATTGATCATCTCCAAGCCCAGATCTATGACCTGCAGAACCGAAACTGTGAGTATGAGTATAGATTTAAATCAATACGGTTGGCTGCAGATTTGAGGATTCCGGAGACTCGTTCATCTTTCCATGATGGAGCACCTATGCCTTGGAAGATGGAGGATCAAACCCATGTTGCAACAACTCCACCACCATCACCTCCAAAGGAAGACAACTAAGCATGGGTATGGGCAATCCCCTTGGCTTGTGCCAAGCTTGGGGGAGTTGCCCCGGTATCGTATCACCATCACATCTTTTGCCTTTACCTTTGTTTTAGTTTGTTCCTTTTCAGTTTTCTTTTTCTCTAGTAGAATAAAGGTCTTAGTGTTTTAGGCTTGAGTTTTGCTTTGTGTCACCCCCGATGTATTCGAGCTCGTGAGCCATTTAATAAAGAGTGTCTTAGTTGAGGGCTTTGCCTCTTGCCATGATCAAAAGATTGAGAAAAGAACAAAAGCATGAAAGATCATGTAATGATCTTATGGGAAGTGATGGCTTCACATATAAAAAGAATGGTGATTGAAACTTGTTGAGGGTAGACAAACGTAGACCTTGGTCATTGCTGCAATTAATAGGAAGTGATAAAGAAGGAGAGGTTCACATATAAATATATCATCTTTGACACCATCTATGATTGTGAACACTCACTAAACTATTGCATGCTTAGAAGTAGATGTCGGAAAAGGAAGACAACATAATGAATTGTGTTTGCTTGGTTCCAAACAATGTTATATGATTAGAGATCCCTTAGCATGTGACGATTGCTTCCATCTCATATTATCCAAAACTCCCGCACCAAGTAGAGATACTAATTGTGCATCCATAAACCTTCAACCCAGTTTTGCCATGAAAGTCCACCATACCTACCTAAGGATTGAATAAGATCCCTCAAGTAAGTTGTCATCGGTGCAAGCAATAAAAATTGCTCCATAATATGTATGATCTATTAGTGTGTGGAAAATAAGCTTTGTACGAACCTGTGACGGGGAAGACATAAAAGCGACAGACTGCACAATAAAGTTCTTTATCACAGGAGGCAGTATAAAGTGACGTTTGCTACGTCAACGAAAGTCCTTCCCTGGCAGTGGTGCCAGAGATCCTTCTGTCGTCTCTTGAGCTTGTGTTGGGTTTTCCCTTGAAGAGGAAAGGGTGATGCAGCACAAGAGCAGTAAGTATTTCCCTCAGTTTGAGAACCAAGGTATCAATCCAGTAGGAGAATCTCGTCAAGTCCAGAGTACCTGCGCAAACACAAAAGAGCTTGCACCCAACGCTTTAAAGGGGTTGTCAATCCCTTCAAGATTGTTTGCAAAGTGAGATCTGAAGGCAGAAAGTGCAACGAAGTAAAAAGTGTAAGGTTGGAAATATGGTGTGGAGTAGACCCTGGGGCCATAGTGTTCACTAGAGGCTTCTCTCAAAATAGCAAGTATTACGGTGGGTGAACAAATTACTGTCGAGCAATTGATAGAACCGTGCAAAGTCATGACGATATCCAAGGCAATGATCATACATATAGGCATCACGTCCGAGACAAGTAGACCGATACTTTCTGCATCTACTACTATTACTCCACACATCGACCGGTATCCAGCAAGCATCTAGTGTATCGAGTTCATCACGAACAGAGTAACGCCTTAAGCAAGATGGCATGATGTAGAGGGATAATCTCAAACCAATGATGAAAACCCCATCTTTTTACCCTTGATGGAAACAACACGATATGTGCCTCGCTGCCCCTTCTTTCAGTGGGTGAGGTCACCACACGATATGAACCCAAAACCAAGCACTTCTCCCATTGCAAGAATCATAGATCTAGTTGGCTAGATAAAACCCACAACTCGAAGAGAATTACAAGGATATGAAATCATGCATAAGAGAGATCAGAAGAAACTCAAATAAGATTCATAAATAATCTGATCATAAATCCACAATTCATCGGATCTTGACAAACACACCGCAAAAGAAGATTACATCGGATAGATCTCCACGAAGATCATGCAGAACTTTGTATTGAAGATCCTAGAGTGACAAGAAGCCATCTAGTTACTAGATATGGACCCGTAGGTCTATGGTGAACTACTCACGCATCATCGAAAAGGTCATGGTGTTGATGAAGAAGCCCTCCGTATCCGAATCCCCCCTCCGGCATGGCACCAAAACATGCCCCGGATGGGATCTTGCGGAGACATAAGCTTGCGGCGGCGGAAAAGTACTTTCGATGATCTCTTGATTTTTTGTGGAATTTTTGGGGATATATAGGCGCAAAACCTAGGGCAAAGGAGGTCCAGGGGGCCCACAAGCCTGAGGGCCGCGGCCTCCCCCCTGGCCGCAGGGTGGGGGCTTGTGGGGCCCCTGGGGACCCCCTGCCTTGGCTCTCAAGTCTCCTGATCTTCTTCTGTTATGGAAAAAATCTTTTCGGGGATTTTATTCCGTTTGGACTCCGTTTCAAATTCTCCTCTGAAAAGGGTCAAAAACATGAAAAAAAACCAGGAACTGGCACTTGGCACTGAGTTAATAAGTTAGTCCCAAAAATATATAAAAGGCATGCAAAACATCCAAAGTTTTACAAGATAACAGCATGAAACGATAAAAAATTATAGATACGTTGGAGATGTATCAATGTTCCTCCCCACTAAGAGGACATGCATCCCAACCTCAAAAGCGCATGACAACCTCTGCTTTCCTCTGTGAAGGGCCTATCTTGTACCTTTACTTTTTTTCCCTTAAAAGAGTCATGGTGATCTTCACCAATTCCCTATTTCTCCTTTATCTTCGCTAACGTCATATGCTTGGGAAATATCTATATTCATATGTCAACTTGGAAGTAAGTATTCATGAATTATGATTGTTGACATTACCCTTGAGGTAAGCAGTTGGGAGGCGAAACTATAAGCCCCTATCTTTCTCTGTGTCCAGCTGAAACTTTGATCTCATGAGTAACACGTGAGTTGTAGCAATTGTAGAGAACGAAAAGATGATTGAGTATGTGGATTTGCTTTACAAGCTCTTATTTGACTCTTTTTGATGTTGTGATAAATTGCAATTGCTTCAATGACTAAAGGCTATCGGTTGTTAATTCTCGGTAAGGTTATTGATCCATACTTTACTCTGTGAAGGAATTCCACTTTAGCATGAGAGATTATATGATGGTATTGTTGTTCTGCCATGATCATGATGCCTGCATGTTCGTATCTTGTTTTGTCGACACCTCTCTCCCTAAACATGTGGGCATATTCATTGAGCTCGGCTTTCGCTTGAGGACAAGCGAGGTCTAAGCTTGGGGGAGTTGATACGTCCCTTTTGCATCATGCTTTCATGTTGATATTTATTGCTTTTTGGGATGTTATTTCACTTCACGGTACAATACTTATGCCTTTTCTCTCTTATTTTTCAAGGTTTACATGAAGAGGGAGAATGCCGACAGCTGGAATTCTGGCCTGAAAAAGGAGCAAGTTTGAGATGCCTATTCTATGCAACTCCAAAACCGTGAAAATCAACGTGGATTTTTTTGGGAATATATAAAAAATACTGGGCCGAAGAAGTGCCAGAGGGGCGCCAGCGGGTGGCCACAAGCCTGCTAGGCGCGGCCACCCCCTGGCCGCGCCTAGGGGGCTTGTGGGCTCCCTGCTAGCCCACTCGGCCCCCTCTTCTGCTATATGAATGGTTTCGTACCAAAAAAATCAGGAGGAGGCTTTTCGGAGGATTCGCCGCCGCCACGAGGCGGAACTTGAGCAGAACCAATCTAGAGCTCCGGCAGGACGATCCTGCCGGGGAAACTTCCCTCCCGAAGGGGGAAATCGTCGCCATCGTCATCACCAAGACTCCTCTCATCAGAGGGGACTCATCACCATCAACATCTTCATCAGCACCATCTCATCTCCAAACCCTAGTTCATCACTTGTAACCAATCTCCGTCTCGCGACTCCGATTGGTACTTGTAAGGTTGCTAGTAGTGTTAATTACTCCTTGTAGTTGATGCTAGTTGGATTACATGGTGGAAGAGTTTATGTTCAGATCTTTGATGCTACTCTTTACCTCTCTGGTCATGAATATGATTATGCTTTGTGAGTAGTTACTTTTGTTCCTGAGGACATGGGATAAGTCATGCTATAAGTAGTCATGTGAATTTGGTATTCGTTCGATATTTTGATGTGTTGTGTGTTGTTTTTCCTCTAGTGGTGTTATGTAAACGTCGACTACATAACACTTCACCATTATTTGGGCCTAGAGGAAGGCATTGGGAAGTAGAAATTAGATGATGGGTTGCTAGAGTGACAGAAGCTTAAACCCTAGTTTATGCGTTGCTTCGTAGGGGCTGATTTGGATCCACTAGTTTAATGCTATGGTTAGATTTTGTCTTAATTCTTCTTTCGTAGTTGCGGATGCTTGCGAGAGGGGTTAATCATAAGTGGGATGCTTGTCCAAGTAAGGGCAGTACCCAAGCGCCGGTCCACCCACATATCAAACTATCAAAGTAACGAACGCGAATCATATGAACATGATGAAAACTAGCATGAGAGAAATTCCCATGTGTCCTCGGGAGCGTTTTTCCTCCTATAAGAGGTTGTCTAGGCTTCTCCCTTGATACAAAAGGGATTGGGCCACTTTGTTGCACCGTTTTTACTTTTGTTACTTGCTAATTGCTACGAATCATCTCACCACACAACTACTTGTTACCGATAATTTCAGCGCTTGCAGATATTACCTTGCTGGAAACCACTTGTCAGATCCTTCTGCTCCTCGTTGGGTTCGACACTCTTACTTATCGAAAGGACTATAATAGATCCCCTATACTTGAGGGTCATCATTAGTCCCAAAAAGATATAAAATAGCATAATGATGCATATAAAACATCCAAAGTTGACAAGATAATAGCATGGAATCATCAAAAATTATAGATACGTTGGAGACGTATCAAGCATCCCCAAGCTAAAGTCATGCTCGTCCTCGAGTAGGGAAGTGATAAAGACTGAATTTTTTATGTGGAATGCTTCCTAACATGTTTGTCCCTTGTAACTTCTTTCTTGTGGCATGGATGTTCAGATCCGTAAGATTCAAAACAGTAGTTTACTATTGACATGAAAACAATAGTACTTCAAGCATACTAGCAAAGTGATCAGGAAATTTTGAAATAAGAAGGCCAAAGAAAGTTATCCCTACAAAATCATATAATCTGGCTATGCTCCATCATCCCCACAACGAATTTAAATCATGCACAACCCCGGTATTGGCCAAGTAATTGTTTCTGCACTCTTACTTTATCAAACTTTTTCAACTCTCACGCAAGACATGAGCGTGAGCCATGGATATAGCACTATAGGTGGAATAGAGTGTGGTGGAGGTTGTGAGGCAAAAAGGAGGAGATGGTCACATTGACTCGGCATATCAACAGGCTATGGAGATGCCCATCAATAGATATCAATGTGAATGAATAGGGATTACCATGCAACGGATGCACAAGAGCTATAAGTGTGTGGAAGCTCAAAAGGAAAACTAGTGGGTGTGCACCCAATGTGCTTGCTCATGAAGACCTAGGGCAATTTTGAGGAGGCCCATCATTGGAATATACAAGCCAAGTTATATAATGAAAATTCCCACTAGTATATGAAAGTGACGAAACGAGAGACTCTCTATCATGAAGAACATGGCGTTATTTTGAAGCACAAGTGTGGAAAAAGATAGTAGCATTGTCCCTTCTCTCTTTTTCTCTCATTTTTTTGTTTGGGTTCTTTGGCCTCTTTTTTCTCTTTTTTTTGGTGGGCAACTTTGGCTTCTTTTTTTATTATTATTTCCTAACATGGGAGAATGCTCTAATAATGATGATCATCACACTTTTATTTACTCACAACTCAATACTTAGAACAATGATGACTCTATAGGAACTGCCTCCGACAGTGTACCGGGATGTGCAACGATCTAGCTTAGCGTATGACGTTGAAACATCTCGCTAGCTATCTTACGATCATGCAATGGCAATATGAAAGTGAGGGCACAAGTCATGAGACGGAACGGTGGGAGTTGCATGGCAATATATCTCGGAATGGCTATGAAAATGCCATAATAGGTAGGTATGGTGGCTGTTTTGAGGAAGCTATATGGCGGGTTTGTGCACCGGCGAAAGTTGTGCGGCACTAGAGAGGCTAGCAATGGTGGAAGGTGAAAGTGCATCTATACCATGGACTCACATTAGTCATGAAGAACTCATATACTTATTGCGAGAGTTTTATTAGTAATCGAAACAAAGTGCTAAACGCATACTCCTAGGGGAAGGGTTGGTAGGTGTTAACCATCGCGCGATCCCGATCGCCACAGAAAGGATGACAATCAATAAATTGATTGTGCTCCGACTTGCTAACATAGCGGTTCACCATACGTGCATGCTACGGGAATCACTAACTTCAACACAAGTATTTCTAGATTCACAACACCTTACTAACATAACTCTAATATTACCATATCCATGTCTCAAAACTAATTGTGAGAAATCAAACTTCTCTTACTAATCAATGCACTTGAATATAGAAGTTTTTATTATATCCTCTTTGGATGCCTATCATCTTTTAGGACTACTTTCATAGCACACGCCAATTACCAAGTTACTTAGAGAGAGCACTCTCAAAAAGATATAGGTGAAGATCGAGAGTTCTTATTTCTTCAAAATATGACATCGCCGTGCTCTAAAAAGATCTGAGTGAAGCACTAGAGCAAAGTCATCTATCTCAAAAGATATAAGTGAAGCACATGCGAGCTAAATTTCCTAACTCACAAGATATATAAGTGAAGCTCAATGAGTATTCTAGAAAATTCACGATGAGTGCATGTCCCTCTCAAAAGGTGTGTAGAAAGGATGTTTGTGACAAAAGAAACAGAAAACACTCCTATAATACACGACGCTCCAAGCAAAACACATATCATGTGGTGAATAAAAATGTAGCTCCAAGTAACGTTACCAATGGATTGAAGACGAAAGAGGGGATGCCTTCCCGGGGCATCCCCAAGCTTAGGCTTTTTGGTGTCCTTGAATTTGGCTTGGGATGCCTTGGGAATCCCCAAGCTTAATCTCTTTCCACTCTTTATCCATTGTCCATGAGAACATCACCCACAACTTGAAAACTTCACAACACAAAACTTAAACAGAAACTCGTGATATCATTAGCATAAGAAAACAAACCACCAACTCTTTAGGTGATGTAGTAAACTTGATTTCCATTTAGATTGATGTTAGATTACTGTATTATCACTTTTCCATGGCTAGTAATACCCCCCCCCCCCCGATACTATCCATAGTTTCATCAAAATAAGCAATCAACACAACAAAAACAGAATCTGTCAAAAAAAGACCAGTCTGTAGCAATCTGTATACTTCGTATACTTCTGCTATCTCAAAAATTCTGAAACATTATGAAAATTAGAGCAATTCGCATATCAACCAGCAGAAAAAATAATAAACTCAAAATCTCTATCTGGATAGGAATTAAAAATAATTTCGTGAGCACAAAGTTTCTATCTTTTTCAGCAAGATGAAACAACTATCACCAAAACAGATCATAAAGGTTTTACTTGGCACAAACACAAAAAGAAACATAAAAAACACAATCATAACAGAACTATGATGGTGTGGACACAACAAAACAGAAAGAAAAAAGAAAAGATAAATTCATTGGGTTGCCTCCCAACAAGCGCTATTGTTTAACGCCCTTAGCTAGGCATAAGGCGATAGAATCCAGTATCGTCGTCTTTGGTGCTCAAACCATAAGTAGCCCTCGTCATGGATTCATAAGGCAATCTTATTTTCTTTCTAGGAAAGTGTTCCATGCCCTTCTTTAATGGAAATTGAAATCTAATATTCCCTTCCTTCATATCGATGATAGCACCAATAGTCCTAAGGAAAGGTCTACCAAGAATGATGGGACATGTCGGATTGCAATCAATATCAAGCACAATGAAATCTACGGGTACATAGTTCCTATTTGCAAGAATAAGAACATCATTGATCCTTCCCATAAGTTTCTTAATAGTAGAATCCACAAGATGCAAATTAAGAGAGCACTCATCAATCTCATTGAAGCCTAGAACATCACATAAAGACTTTGGAATAGCGGAAACACTAGCACCAAAATCACACAAAGCATTGCATTCATAGTTTTTAACTTGATTTTGATAGTAGGTTCCCACTCATCATGAAGTTTTCTAGGAATAGATATCTCCAACTCAAGTTTCTCTTCAAGAGATTTCATCATAGCATCAACAATATGATCGGTAAAGGCCTTATTTTGGCTATAAGCATGTGGAGAGTTTAGCACGAATTGCATCAAGGAAATACATTCAATCAAAGAGCAACTATCATAATTGAATTCCTTGAAATCCAAAGTAGTAATTTCATCACTGCTCAAAGTTTTGATATCCTCTACTCCACTTTCAGTGCTTTTAGCATCAAGACAAATAGACTCCGAATCATTGGGGCATTTCTCAACCAAAGTGGATTCATATCCAGCCCCATCATGATTAGGATTGACATTATAAAACAAGGATTCAATAGGAGTCACACCAAGCACTTTAAGATCTTCGTGATTCTCATCACGAGAACACGCCTTTTTAAGCCATTCATGTCTAGCACGAATTTGGGCAGTTCTTTCTTTACTCTCATTCATGCAAACACACATAGCTTTCAAAGTTTCATCCATATTAATCTTGGGAGGAGCACATCTCAATTCCAAAGCATCAATATCAAGAGACATTCTATCAACGGTCCTAGCCAAGTCATCAATTTTGAGAAGTTTTTCTTCTATGGTTGCATTGAAAATCTTTTGTGAGTTCATGAACTCTTTAATATTACTCTCAAGTTCAGAGGGTAATTTATTGTAATTTCCATGAGCATTGTTGTAGGGATTTCCAAAGTTATTACAGGGATTACTAGGAAAAGGCCTAGGAATAAAGTTACCTCTATAAGCATTGTCGTTGCCAAAATTATTCCTACCAAAAAAATTAACATCCAAGCTCTCATTGCTATTATCAATCAAGGAAGCCAAAGGCATATCATTTGGATCTAAAGGAGCACTTTTACTAGCAAACAATTTCATTAACTCATCCATCTTAGCACTCAAAGAGTTAATTTCTGCTATAGCATGCAGTTTTATACTAGTAGGTGACCTTTCAGTGTGCCATTGAGAATAGTTTGTCATGATATTATCTAGGAGTTTTGTGGATTATCCTAGTGTGATTTCCATGAAAGTTCCACCGGAGGCGGAATCCAAGATATTTCTAGAAGCAAAATTCAAACCACCATAGAAGATTTGTATAATCATCCAAAGACTCAGGCCATGAGCGGGACAATTTCTAATCACCAATTTCATTCTCTCCCAAGATTGTGCAACATGTTCATGATCTAGTTGCTTAAAATTCATGATATCATTACGGAGAGAGATAATCTTAGCCGGTGGAAAATACTTGGAAATATAAGCATCTTTACACTTGTTCCAAGAATCAATACTATTTTTGGGTAAAGATGAAAACCAAGTTTTTGCTCGATCTCGTAATGAGAATGGAAATAGATTCAGTTTAATCATATCATTATCCACATCTTTCTTATTTTTCATATCACATAACTCAATGAAGGTATTAAGATGGGATGCAGCATCTTCACTAGGAAGGCCTGAAAATTGCTCTTTCATAACAAGATTCAGCAAGGCAGCATTAATTTCATATGATTCCGCACTAGTGGCGGGAGCAATCGGAGTAATAATAAAATCATTATTATTAGTATTCGAGAAGTCACACAATTTTGTTTTCATTCATGGTGACTTAGCAAGCAGACAAGCACACAAGCGAACAGAAAGCAAGCGAAAGAAAGGGCGAACTAAAAAGGCAAATATTTTTGTAAATTTAGTTTTTTTCAGAAGTGGGGGAGAGGAAAACGAGAGGCAAAAGGCAAATAATGTAAATGCAAGAGATGAGTTTGCGAAAGTTACTTGGATATGATTCACTTTGAATACTCCCCGGCAACGGTGCCAGAAATTGGAGGAAATGGAGATCTGGATTTATTCATGACATTTCTCTGTTAGCTCATAGAATTAAGGCTAGTCTCAGGGATGATCTCCTTAAATGGATTTCCTTTTTGCCTCCTTGAGGTTTGTAATCCTTTGCTCCTCCCTCCCTTGTACATTCTAGATCTCCTCTTGTACATATAGCTTTCATAGATGTTAATAAAGGAAAATGGGTGTGGGGGGTTTTCCCTACAGTAGCCGGTCGAAAAAAAAAAGAAATTGGCACGTTGACAAGAGACTATTCTTGACTTGATCCTCCCCGGCAACGGCGCTAGAAATTATTCTTGCTACCTCTTGAGCTTGCGTTGGTTTTTCCCTTGAAGAGGAAAGGGTGATGCAGCACAGTAGCAGTAAGTATTTCCCTCAGTTTGAGAACCAAGGTATCAATCCAGTAGGAGTATCAAGGAGGCACCAATGTACCTGCGCAAAAACAAACAAACTTGCACCCAACGCTATAAAGGGGTTGTCAATCCCTTCACAATTATTTGCAAGGTGAGATCTGAAGGTGAAAAGTGCAACAAAGTACTTGTGTGGAACTGAAAATATGATATGAAGTAGACCCGGGGGCCATAGTGTTCACTAGAGGCTTCACTCATGATAGCAAGTATTACGGTGGGTGAACGAATTACTATCGAGCAATTGGTAGAATCGCGCAAAGTCATGATGATATCTAAGGCAATTATCATACATATAGGCATCACGTCCGAGACAAGTAGACCGATACTTTCTGCATCTACTACTATTACTCCACACATCGACCGGTATCCAGCAAGCATCTAGTGCATCGATGTAACCCTTTACGATGAGCTCTTCGTCACCTCCATAAACGAGAATCATTTCCTTAGACCTTTTCAGGTACTTCATAATATTCTTAACCACCGCCCCGTGTTCCACTTCTGGATCATGCTACCTCTTGAGCTTGCGTTGGTTTTTCCCTTGAAGAGGAAAGGGTGATGCAGCACAGTAGCAGTAAGTATTTCCCTCAGTTTGAGAACCAAGGTATCAATCCAGTAGGAGTATCAAGATGAGGTACCAATGTACCTGCGCAAAAACAAACAAACTTGGACCCAACGCTATAAAGGGGTTGTCAATCCCTTCACGATTATTTGCAAGGTGAGATCTGAATGTGAAAAGTGCATCAAAGTAATTGTGTGGAACTGAAAATATGATGTGAAGTAGTCCCGGGGGCCATAGTGTTCACTAGAGGCTTCTCTCATGATAGCAAGTATTACGGTGGGTGAACGAATTACTGTCGAGCAATTGATAGAACCGCGCAAAGTCATGACGATATCTAAGTCAGTGATCATACATATAGGCATCACGTCCGAGACAAGTAGACCGATACTTTCTGCATCTACTACTATTACTCCACACATCGACCGCTATCCAGCATGCATCTAGTGTATTGAGTTCATAACAAATAGAGTAATGCCTTAAGCAAGATGACATGATGTAGAGGGATAGATTCATGCAATAGATATAAACCCCATCTTTTTACCCTTGATGGCAACAACACGATCTGTGCCTCGCTACCCCTTCTGTCACTAGGTGAGGACACCGCACGGTATGAACCCAAAACCAAGCACTTCTCCCATTGCAATAATTATAGATCAAGTTGGCCAAACAAAACCCACAACTCGAAGAGAATTACAAGGATACAAAATCATGCATATAAGAGATCAGAGGAGACTCAAATAATATTCATAGATAATCTGATAATAAATCCACAATTCATTGGATCTCGACAAACACACCGCAAAAGAAGATTACATCAGATAGATCTCCATGAAGATCATGGAGAACTTTGTATTGAAGATCCAAGAGAGAGAAGAAGCCATCTAGCTGTTGGAATTATGCCCTAGAGGCAATAATAAATATAGTTATTATTATAATTCCTATATCAAGATAATCGTTTATTATCCATGCTATAATTGTATTGAATGAAGACTCATTTACATGTGTGGATACATAGACAAAACACCGTCCCTAGCAAGCCTCTAGTTGGCTAGCTAGTTGATCAAAGATAGTCAGTGTCTTCTGATTATAAACAAGGTGTTGTTGCTTGATAACTGGATCACGTCATTTGGATAATCACGTGATGGACTAGATCCAAACTAAATAGGCGTAGCATGTTGATCGTGTCATTTTGTTGCTACTGTTTTCTGCGTGTCAAGTATTTATTCCTATGACCATGAGATCATATAACTCACTGACACCGGAGGAATGCTTTGTGTGTATCAAACATCGCAACGTAACTGGGTGACTATAAAGATGCTCTACAGGTATCTCCGAAGGTGTTAGTTGAGTTAGTATGGATCAAGACTGGGATTTGTCACTCCGTGTGACGGAGAGGTATCTCGGGGCCCACTCGGTAATACAACATCACACACAAGCCTTGCAAGCAATGTGACTTAGTGTAAGTTGCGGGACCTTGTATTACGGAACGAGTAAAGAGACTTGCCGGTAAACGAGATTGAAATAGGTATACGAATACTGACGATCGAATCTCGGGCAAGTAACATACCGAAGGACAAAGGGAATGACATACGGGATTATATGAATCCTTGGCACTGAGGTTCAAATGATAAGATCTTCGTAGAATATGTAGGATCCAATATGGGCATCCAGGTCCCGCTATTGGATATTGACCGAGGAGTCTCTCGGGTCATGTCTACATAGTTCTCGAACCCGCAGGGTCTGCACACTTAAGGTTCGACGTTGTTTTATGCGTATTTGAGTTATATGGTTGGTTACCGAATGTTTTTCGGAGTCCCGGATGAGATCACGGACGTCACGAGGGTTTCTGGAATGGTCCGGAAACAAAGATTGATATATAGGATGACCTCATTTGATTACCGGATGGTTTTCAGAGTTACCGGGAATGTACCGGGAATGACGAATGGGTTCCGGGAGTTCACCGGGGGGCAACCCACCCCGGGGAAGCCCATAGGCCTTGAGGGTGGCACACCAGCCCTTAGTGGGCTGGTGGGACAGCCCAAAAGGGCTCCATGCGCCAAGGAGAAAAAATCAAGAGAAAAGAAAAAAAAGGGGGGAGGTGGGAAGGAAGGGGGACTCCCTCCCACCAAACCAAGTCCAACTCGGTTTGGGGGGGAGTCCTCCCCCCTTGGACTCAGCCGACCCCCTTGGGGCTCCTTGAGCCCCAAGGCAAGGTCCCCTCCCTCCCACCTATATATACGGAGGTTTTAGGGCTGATTTGAGACGACTTTTCCACGGCAGCCCGACCACATACCTCCACGGTTTTTCCTCTAGATCGCGTTTCTGCGGAGCTCGGGCGGAGCCCTGCTGAGACAAGGTCATCACCAACCTCCGGAGCGCCGTCACGCTGCCGGAGAACTCTTCTACCTCTCCGTCTCTCTTGCTGGATCAAGAAGGCCGAGATCATCGTCGAGCTGTACGTGTGCTGAACGCGGAGGTGCCGTCCGTTCGGTACTAGATCGTGGGACTGATCGCGGGATTGTTTGCGGGGCGGATCGAGGGACGTGAGGACGTTCCACTACATCAACCGCGTTCACTAACGCTTCTGCTGTACGATCTACAAGGGTACGTAGATCACTCATCCCCTCTCGTAGATGGACATCACCATGATAGGTCTTCGTGCGCGTAGGAAAATTTTTGTTTCCCATGCGACGTTCCCCAACAGTGGCATCATGAGCTAGGTTCATGCGTAGATGTCTTCTCGAGTAGAACACAAAAGTTTTTGTGGGCGGTGATGTGCGTTTTGCTGCCCTCCTTAGTCTTTTCTTGATTCCGCGGTATTGTTGGATTGAAGCGGCTTGGACCGACATTACTCGTACGCTTACGAGAGACTGGTTTCATCGTTACGAGTAACTCCGTTGCTCAAAGATGACTGGCAAGTGTCGGTTTATCTAACTTTAGTTGAATCGGATTTGACCGAGGAGGTCCTTGGATGAGGTTAAATAGCAACTCATATATCTCCGTTGTGGTGTTTGCGTAAGTAAGATGCTATCCTACTAGATACCCATGGTCACCACGTAAAACATGCAACAACAAAATTAGAGGACGTCTAACTTCTTTTTGCAGGGTATGCTTGTGATGTGATATGGCCAATGATGTGATGTGATATATTGGATGTATGAGATGATCATGTTGTAATAGAAATATCGACTTGCACGTCGATGGTACGGCAACCGGCAGGAGCCATAGGGTTGTCTTTATACTAACGTGTGTGCTTGCAGATGCGTTTACTATTTTGCTAGGATGTAGCTTTAGTAGTAATAGCATGAGTAGCACGACAACCCCGATGGCAACACGTTGATGGAGATCATGGTGTGGCGCCGGTGACAAGAAGATCGTGCCGGTGCTTTGGTGATGGAGATCAAGAAGCACGTGATGATGGCCATATCATGTCACTTATGTATTGCATGTGATGTTAATCCTTTTTTTTGCACCTTATTTTGCTTAGAACGTCGGTAGCATTATGAGGTGATCTCTCACTAAAATTTCAAAACGAAATTGTGTTCTCCCCGACTGTGCACCATTGCTACAGTTCGTCGTTTCGAGACACCACGTGATGATCGGGTGTGATAGACTCAACCTTCACATACAACGGGTGCAAAACAGTTGCGCACGCGGAACACTCGGGTTAAGCTTGACGAGCCTAGCATGTGCAGACATGGCCTCGGAACACATGAGACCGAAAGGTCGATCATGAATCATATAGATGATATGATTAGCATAGGGATGCTTACCACTGAAACTATACTCAACTCACGTGATGATCGGACTTGAGCTAGTGTAAGTGGATCATGAACCACTCAAATGACTAGAGAGATGTACTTTTTGAGTGGGAGTTTAGCGGATAATTTGATTAAGTTAAACTCTAATTATCTTGAACATAGTCTAAGTCCACTTTGAATATATTTGTGTTGTAGATCATGGCTCACGCGACTGTCATCCTGAATTTTAATACGTTCCTAGAGAAAGCTAAGTTGAAAGATGATGGAAGCAACTTTGTAGACTGGGCTCGTAATCTTAAGCTAATCTTACAAGCTGGGAAGAAGGATTATGTCCTTAATGCTGCATTAGGAGATGAACCACCCGCTACGACTGATCAGGATGTTAAGAACGCTTGGTTAGCACGTAAGGAGGACTACTCAATAGTTCAAATGTGCAGTCTTGTATGGCTTAGAACCGGGACTTCAACGTCGCTTTGAGCATCATGGAGCATTTGAGATGTTCCAGGAGTTGGAGTTTATCTTTCTGAAGAACGCCCGGATCGAGAGGTATGAGACCTCCGATAAATTCTATGCTTGCAAGATGGAGGAAAACTCATCTGTCAGTGAACATGTGCTCAAAATGTCTGGGTACTCAAACCGTCTAGCTGAGCTGGGGATTGAACTCCCGCAAGAAGCTATCACTGACAGAATCCTTCAATCACTGCCGCCAAGCTATAAAGGCTTTGTGTTGAACTACAACATGCAAGGGATGAACAAGTCTCCCGGCGAGTTGTTTGCGATGCTGAAAGTCGCAGAGTCTGAACTCCGTAAAGAGCATCAAGTGTTGATGGTGAATAAGACCACTAGTTTCAAGAGAAACGGCAAAGGCAAGAAGGGCAATTCAAAGAAGAGCGGCAAGCCTGTTGCCAATCCGACGAAGAAACCCAAAGCTGGACCTAAGCCGGAAACGGAGTGTTACTATTGCAAGGGTATGGGTCACTGGAAGCGCAATTGCCCCAAGTATCTGGCAGATAAGAAGGCGGGCAAAGAAAAATCAGGTATATTTGATATACATGTTATTGATGTGTACTTAACCGGCTCTCGTAGTAGTGCCTGGGTATTTGATACCGGTTCTGTTGCTCATATTTGCAACTCGAAACAGGAACTGCGGAATAGGCGAAGGCTGGCGAAAGATGAAGTGACGATGCGCGTAGGAAATGGTTCCAAGGTTGATGCAATCGCCGTCGGCACACTGTCACTTCAGTTACCGTCAGGATTAGTGATGAACTTAAATCATTGTTATTTAGTGCCTGCGTTGAGCATGAACATTATATCTGGATCTTGTTTAATGCGAGACGGTTACTGTTTTAAGTCAGAGAATAATGGTTGTTCTATTTCTATGAGTAACATCTTTTATGGTCATGCACCGAATGTGAGAGGATTGTTCATATTGAATCTTGATAGCGATACGCATATACATAACATTGAGACCAAAAAGGTTAGAGTTAACAATGATAGCGCCATATTTTTGTGGCACTGTCGCTTAGGTCATATTGGTGTAAAGCGCATGAAGAAACTCCATGCTGATGGACTTTTGGAGTCACTTGACTTTGATTCACTTGACACGTGCGAACCATGCCTCATGGGCAAGATGACTAAGACTCCGTTCTCAGGAACAATGGAGCGTGCAAGTGACTTGTTGGAAATCATACATACCAATGTGTGTGGTCCGATGAGCGTGGAGGCACGCGGCGGATATCGTTATTTTCTCACCTTCACTGACGATTTAAGTAGATATGGTTATGTCTACTTGATGAAGCACAAGTCTGAAACATTTGAAAAGTTCAAGCAATTTCAGAGTAAAGTGGAAAATCATCGTAACAAGAAGATCAAGTTCCTACGGTCTGATCGTGGGGGTGAATATCTGAGTTTCGAGTTTGGTGCTCACTTAAGACAATGTGGAATTGTTTCACAATTAACACCGCCTGGAACACCACAGCGTAATGGTGTGTCCGAACGTCGTAATCGTACTCTATTAGAGATGGTGCGATCTATGATGTCTCTTACTGATTTGTCGTTATCATTTTGGGGCTATGCATTAGAAACAGCTGCATTCACTTTAAATAGGGCACCATCAAAATCCGTTGAGATGACACAATACGAACTGTGGTATGGCAAAAGGCCAAAGTTGTCGTTTCTTAAAGTTTGGGGATGTGATTCTTATGTCAAAAAGCTTCAGCCTGAAAAGCTGGAACCCAAAGCGGAAAAGTGCGTCTTCATAGGTTACCCAAAAGAGACAGTTGGGTACACCTTCTATCTCAAATCCGAGGGCAAAGTGTTTGTTGCTAAAAACGGAGCTTTTCTCGAGAAGGAGTTTCTCTCGAGAGAATTGAGTGGGAGGAAGATAGAACTTGACGAGGTTGTCGAACCTCTCATCCCTCTGGATGGTGGCGCAGGGCAAGGGGAAACCTCTGTCATTGCGACGCCGGTTGAGGAGGAAGTTAATGATGATGATCATGAAACTCCAGTTCAATTTTCTGTCGAACCACGCAGGTCGACGAGACCACGTGCTGCTCCAGAGTGGTACGGTAATCCCGTCTTATCAATCATGTTGTTAGACAACAATGAACCTGCGAATTATGAAGAAGCAATGGTGGGCCCAGATTCCAACAAATGGTTGGAAGCCATGAAGTCCGAGATAGGATCCATGTATGAGAACAAAGTGTGGACTTTGGAGGTACTGCCTGAGGGCCGCAAGGCCATTCAAAACAAATGGATCTTTAAGAGGAAGACGGACGCTGACGGTAATGTAACCGTTTATAAATCTCGACTTGTGGCAAAGGGTTTTTCACAAGTTCAAGGAGTTGACTACGATGAGACTTTCTCACCCGTAGCGATGCTGAAGTCCGTCAGAATCATGTTAGCAATAGCTGCATTTTTCGATTTTGAAATCTGGCAGATGGATGTCAAAACGGCGTTCCTTAACAGTTTCCTTAAGGAAGAGTTGTATATGATACATCCCGAAGGTTTTGTCAATCCTAAGAATGCTAACAAGGTGTGCAAGCTCCAGCGATCCATTTATGGACTGGTGCAAGCATCTCGGAGTTGGAACAAACGCTTTGATGAGGTGATCAAAGCATTTGGGTTTATACAAGTGGTTGGAGAATCTTGTATTTACAAGAAAGTGAGTGGGAGCTCTGTGGCGTTTCTAATATTATATGTGGATGACATATTACTGATTGGAAACAACGTTGAGTTTTTGGAGAGCATAAAGGATTACTTGAATAAAAGTTTCTCTATGAAGGACCTAGGAGAAGCTGCTTACATTCTAGGCATTAAGATCTATAGGGATAGATCAAAACGCCTGATAGGACTTTCACAAAGCACATACCTTGATAAAGTTTTGAAGAGGTTCAAAATGGAACAGTCGAAGAAAGGGTTCTTGCCAGTTCTACAAGGTACGAGATTGAGTAAGACTCAGTGCCCGGCAACTGATGAAGATAGAGAGCATATGCGCTCTGTCCCCTATGCTTCAGCCATAGGTTCTATCATGTATGCGATGTTGTGCACTAGACCGGATGTTAGCCTGGCCATAAGTATGGCAGGTAGGTTCTAGAGTAATCCAGGAGTGGATCACTGGACATCGGTCAAGAATATCCTGAAGTACCTGAAAAGGACTAAGGAGATGTTTCTCGTGTATGGAGGTGACGAAGAGCTCGCCGTAAAAGGTTACGTCGATGCAAGCTTTGACACAGATCCGGACGACTCTAAGTCGCAAACCGGATACGTATTTATTCTTAATGGGGGTGCAGTAAGCTGGTGCAGTTCCAAGCAAAGCGTCGTAGCAGATTCTACATGTGAAGCGGAGTACATGGCTGCCTCGGAGGCGGCTAAGGAGGGTGTCTGGATGAAGCAGTTCATGACGGATCTTGGAGTGATGCCGAGCGCACTGAATCCAATAACCTTGTTCTGTGAAAACACTGGTGCCATTGCCTTAGCAAAGGAACCACGGTTTCACAAGAAGACCAGACACATCAAACGACGCTTCAACCTCATCCGCGACTACGTCGAGGGAGAGGACGTGAATATATGCAAAGTGCACACGAATCTGAATGTAGCGGACCCGCTGACTAAACCTCTTCCACGGCCAAAGCATGATCAACACCAGAACTGTATGGGTGTTAGATTTATTACAATGTAATTCACATAGTGATGTGAGGGCTAGATTATTGACTCTAGTGCAAGTGGGAGACTGTTGGAATTATGCCCTAGAGGCAATAATAAATATAGTTATTATTATAATTCCTGTATCAAGATAATCGTTTATTATCCATGCTATAATTGTATTGAATGAAGACTCATTTACATGTGTGGATACATAGACAAAACACCGTCCCTAGCAAGCCTCTAGTTGGCTAGCCAGTTGATCGAAGATAGTCAGTGTCTTCTGATTATAAACAAGGTGTTGTTGCTTGATAACTGGATCACGTCATTAGGAGAATCACGTGATGGACTAGACCCAAACTAAATAGACGTAGCATGTTGATCGTGTCATTTTGTTGCTACTGTTTTCTGCGTGTCAAGTATTTATTCCTATGACCATGAGATCATATAACTCACTGACACCGGAGGAATGCTTTGTGTGTATCAAACGTCGCAACGTAACTGGGTGACTATAAAGATGCTCTACAGGTATCTCCGAAGGTGTTAGTTGAGTTAGTATGGATCAAGACCGGGATTTGTCACTCCGTGTGACGGAGAGGTATCTCGGGGCCCACTCGGTAATACAACATCACACACAAGCCTTGCAAGCAATGTGACTTAGTGTAAGTTGCGGGATCTTGTATTACGGAACGAGTAAAGAGACTTGCCAGTAAACGAGATTGAAATAGGTATGCGGATACTGACGATCGAATCTCGGGCAAGTAACATACCGAAGGACAAAGGGAATGACATACGGGATTATATGAATCCTTGGCACTGAGGTTCAAACGATAAGATCTTCGTAGAATATGTAGGATCCAATAAGGGCATCCAGGTCCCGCTATTGGATATTGACCGAGGAGTCTCTCGGGTTATGTCTACATAGTTCTCGAACCCGCAGGGTCTGCACACTTAAGGTTCGACGTTGTTTTATGCGTATTTGAGTTATATGGTTGGTTACCGAATGTTGTTCGGAGTCCCGGATGAGATCACGGACGTCACGAGGGTTTCCGGAATGGCCCGAAAATGAAGATTTATATATAGGATGACCTCATTTGATTACCGGAAGGTTTTCGGAGTTACCAGGAATGTACCGGGAATGACGAATGGGTTCCGGGAGTTCACCGGGGGGGCAACCCACCCCGGGGAAGCCCATAGGCCTTGAGGGTGGCACACCAGCCCTTAGTGGGCTGGTGGGATAGCCCAAAATGGCTCTATGCGCCAAGGAGAAAAAATCAAGAGAAAAGAAAAAAAAAGGGGGAGGTGGGAAGGAAGGGGGACTCCCTCCCACCAAATCAAGTCCAACTCGGTTTGGGGGGGAGTCCTCCCCCCTTGGACTCGGCCGGCCCCCTTGGGTCTCCTTGAGCCCCAAGGCAAGGTCCCCTCCCTCCCACCTATATATACGGAGGTTTTAGGGCTGATTTGAGACGACTTTTCCACGGCAGCCCGACCACATACCTCCACGGTTTTTCCTCTAGATCGCGTTTCTGCGGAGCTCGGGCGGAGCCCTGCTGAGACAAGGTCATCACCAACCTACGGAGCACCGTCACGCTGCCGGAGAACTCTTCTACCTCTCCGTCTCTCTTGCTGGATCAAGAAGGCCGAGATCATCGTCGAGCTGTACGTGTGCTGAACGCGGAGGTGCCGTCCGTTCGGTACTAGATCGTGGTACTGATCGCGGGATTGTTCGCGGGGCGGATCGAGGGACGTGAGGACGTTCCACTACATCAACCGCGTTCACTAACGCTTCTGCTGTACGATCTACAAGGGTACGTAGATCACTCATCCCCTCTCGTAGATGGACATCACCATGATAGGTCTTCGTGCGCGTAGGAAAATTTTTGTTTCCCATGCGACGTTCCCCAACACTAGCTACTAGCTATGGACCCGAAGGTCTATGGTGAACTACTCATGCATCATCGGAGAGGCAATGGTGTTGATGAAGAAGCCCTCCGTGTCCGAATCCCCCCTCCGGCAGGGCACCAGAACGGTCCCCAGATGGGATCTTGCGGAGACAGAAGCTTGCAGCGGCGGAAAAGTATTTTCGTGGCTCTCTCTGGTGGTTCTGAATTTTTAGAGAATTTATAGGCGAAAGAAGTAGGGCAAAGGAGCCACGGGGGGTCCACAAGCCTGCTAGCCCCCCCCCCCCCGGCCGCGGCTAGGGGGCTTGTGACCTCCCCGAGGTCCTCTGCCTTGGTTCTCAAGTTCCCTGCGTATCTTCAGTTATGGAAAAAATCCTCTCGTGGGTTTTATTC
The DNA here is from genome assembly GCF_904849725.1 of Hordeum vulgare subsp. vulgare. Classification (NCBI taxonomy): domain Eukaryota; kingdom Viridiplantae; phylum Streptophyta; class Magnoliopsida; order Poales; family Poaceae; genus Hordeum; species Hordeum vulgare. The sequence goes on along the minus strand of NC_058522.1, from coordinate 587,623,188 downwards.
CATTTGGATCCCGTTTAATATTCTTCTCTGAAAAAGGTCAACAACACGGAAAAAACAGAAACTGGCACTTGGCACTAAGTTAATAGGTTAGTCCCAAAAAATTTATAAATAGCATAATCATGCATATAAAACATCCAAAGTTGACAAGATAATAGCATGGAATCATAAAAAATTATAGATACTTTGGAGACGTATCAGATCACTTTGAAACCTTCCTGCCATACTTATGGCCAGGCTGACATGCGGTCTTGTGCACAGCATTGCATACATGATAGACCCTATGGCTGAAGCATAGGGGACGACACTCATCTTTTCTCTATCTTCTACACTTACTGGACATTGAGTCTTACTCAAGTTTATAACTTGTAACACAGGCAAGAACCCCTTCTTGGATTGTTCCATTTTAAACTTCTTCCAAACTTTATCAAGGTATGTGCTTTGTGAAAGAGCTATTAGGCGCCTTGACCTATCTCTATAGATCTTTATGCCCAATACGTAAGCAACTTCTCCTAGGTCTTTCATTGAAAAACTTTTATTCAAGTAATATTTTATGCTTTCCAAAAACTCTACATTGTTAACAATCAGCAATATGTCATCAACATATAATATTAGAAAGGCTATAGATATCCCACTCACTTTCTTGTAAATACAAGCTTCTCCAAAACTTGTATAAACCCAAACGCCTTGATCACCTCATCAAAGCATTGATTCCAACTCCGAGATGCTTGCACCAGTCCATAAATGGATCGCTAGAGCTTGCACACTTTGTTGGCATTCTATGGATCGACAAAACCTTCGGGTTGCATCATATACAACTCTTCCTTAAGAAATCCATTAAGGAATGCCGTTTTGACATCCATCTGTCTGATTTCATAATCTAAAAATGCAGCTATTGCTAACATGATTCGGACGGACTTAAGCATCACTACGGGTGAGAATGTCTCATCGTAGTCAACTCCTTGAACCTGTGAAAAACCATTTCCCACAAGTCGAGCTTTATAAATGGTCACATTACCGTTTGTGTCTGTCTTCTTCTCAAAGATCCATTTGTTCTAAATAGCCTTGCGACCTTCAGGTAATACTTCCAAAGTTCATACTTTGTTTTCATACATAGATCCTATCTCGGATTTCATGGCTTCTAACCATATGTTGGAATCTGGTCCCACCATTGCTTCTCCATAACTCGCAGGCTCATTGTTGTCCAACAACATGATTGACAAGACAGGATTCCCGTACCACTCAGGAGTAGTACGTGCTCTTGTCGACCTGCGAGGTCTGACAGTAACTTGATATGAAGCTTCATGATTATCATCATTAGCTTCCTCTTCAACTGGTGTTGCCTCGACAGAAATTTCTTTCTGCCCTGCGCCACCATCTTCTTGAAGCAGAGGTTTCGCAACCTCATCAAGTTCTATCTTCCTCCCACTCAATTCTTTTGAGAGAAACTCTTTCTCAAGAAAAGCTCTGTTCTTAGCGACAACCACTTTGCCCTCGGATTTGGGATAGAAGGTATAACCAACTATCTCTTTTTGGTAACCTATAAAGATGCACTTTTCCGCTTTGGGTTCAAGCTTTTCAGGCTGAAGCTTTTTGACATAAGCATCACATCTCCAAACTTTAAGAAACGACAACTTTGGCTTCTTGCCATACCATAGCTCATATGGTGTCGTCTCAACGGATTTTGATGGTGCCCTGTTTAAAGTGAATGTAGTTGTCTCCAATGCATAGCCCCAAAATGATAATGGCAAATTAGTAAGAGACATCATAGAACGCACCATATCTAATAAAGTACGATTCCAACGTTCGGACACACCATTACGCTGTGGTGTTCCAGGCGGTGTCAACTATGAAACAATTCCACATTGTCTTAAGTGAACACCAAACTCATAACTTAGATATTCACCTCCTCGATCAGATCGTATGAACTTGATCTTCTTGCTACGATGTTTTTCAACTTCACTCTGAAATTGTTTGAACTTTTAAACGTTTCAGACTTGTGCTTCATTAAGTAGATATAGCCATATACCTACTCAAATCGTTAGTGAAGGTGAGAAAATAACGATATCCGCTGCGCGCCTCTATGCTCATTGATAAGCACACATCAGTATGTATGATCTCCAACAAGTCACTTGCATGCTCCATTGTTCCAGAGAACGAAGTCTTAGTCATCTTGCCCATGAGACATGGTTTGCATGTGTCAAGTGACTCCAAAAGTCCGTCACCATGGAGTTTCTTCATGCGCTTAACACCAATATGACCTAAGCGGAAGTGCCACAAGAAAGTGGCGCTATCATTGTTAACTCTACATCTTTTGGTCTCAATGTTATGGTATGCGTGTCATCATAATCGAGATTCAATATGAACAAACCCTTCACATTGGGTGCATGACCATAGAAGATATAATAGTTATTTAAGTTCATCACTAATCCTGATGGTAAATGAAGTGAGACCGTGCCGACGGCGATCGCATCAACCTTGGAACCATTTCCCACGCGCATCGTCACTTCATCCTTCGCCAGCCTTCGTTTATTCCGCAGTTCCTGTTTCGATTTGCAAATGTGAGCAACGGAACTGGTATCAAATACCCACGCACTACTACGAGAGCTGGTGAGGTACACATCAATAACATGTATATCATATATACCTTGTTTGGTGTTGGCTGCCTTCTTATCGGCCAGATACTTGGGGCAGTTGCGCTTCCAGTGACCAGTCCCCTTGCAATAATAGCACTCAGTTTCCGGCTTAGGTCGAGCCTTAGGTTTCTTCGTCGGAGGGGAAACAGCTTTGCCACTCTTTCTTGGAGTTACCCTTCTTGCCTTTGCCATTTTTCTTGAAACTAGTGGTCTTATTGACCATCAACACTTGATGTTCTTTCTGGATTTCTGACTCAGCGACTTTCAGCATCGCAAATAACTCGCCATATGACTTATTTATCCCTTGCATGTTATAGTTCAACACAAAGCTCTTATAGCTAGGTGGCAGTGACTGAAGAATTATGTCAATGATAGCTTCTTGCGGGAGTTCAATCCCCAGCTCAGCTAGACGGTTAGCGTACCCATACATTCTGAGCACATGTTCACTCACAGACGAATTCTCCTCCATTTTGCAAGCATAGAACTTATCGGAGGTCTCATACCTCTCGATTTGGGCATTCTTCTCAAAGATAAACTTCAACTCCTGGAACATCTCATATGCTCCATGACGTTCAAAACGTATTTGAAGTCCCGGTTCTAAGCCATACAAAACTGCACATTGAACTAGTGAGTAGTCATCCTTACGCGCTTGCCAAGCGTTCAAAACATCTTAGGTTGCCGTAGCGGGTGGTGCATCACCTAGCGCATCATCAAGCACATATTGCTTTTGGCCAGCTTGGAGGATAAGCCTCACATTTCGAGCCCAGTCAACAAAGTTGCTTCCATCATCTTTCAGCTTAGCTTTCTCTAGGAACGTATTAAATTTCAGGGTTGCTACTGCGCGAGCCATTGATCTACAACATAAAATTTGGCAAATTACTTAGAGTATGTTCAAGGAAATTGAGTTTAGCTAATCATATTACTTATAAACTCCCACTCAAATAGACATCCCTCTAGACATTCCAGTGTCGCATGATCCAAATTCACTAACTCAAGTCTGATCATTACGTGAGTTGAGTATAGTTTCAGTGGTGAACATCTCCATGTTGATCATATCAACTGTATGATTCATGCTCGACCTTTCGGTCTCTTGTGTTTCGAGGCCATGTATGTACATGCTAGGCTCATCAAGTTTAACCCGAGTGTTCCGCGTGTGCAACTGTTTTGCACCCGTTGTATGTGAACGTTGGATCTATCACACCCGATCATCACGTGGTGTCTCGAAACGACGAACTATCGCAACGGTGCACAGTCGGGGAGAACACAATTTTATCTTCAAATTTTATTGAGGGATCACCTTATAATGTTACCGTCGTTCTAAGCAAAATAAGGCGCATAAAAGGATTAACATCATATGCAAATCATAAGTGACATGATATGGCCATGAACTTTTGCTTCTTGATCTCCATCACCAAAGCACCGACATGATCTCCATCGTCACTGGCGCCGCACCATGATCTCCATCCTCATGATCTCCATCATCGTGCCACCATCGAGGTTGTCATGCTATCTATGCTATTACTACTAAAGCTACCACCAAGCGATATAGTAAAAGCATCTACAAGCACAAACGTTAGTTTAAAGACAACCCTATGGCTCCTCCTGGTTGTTGTAGCACCGACGTGCAAGTCGATATTTAACTATTACAACATGATCATCTCATACATCCAATATATCATATCATGTCTTTGGCCATATCACATCACATGCATACCTTGCAAAAACAAGTTAGACATCCTCTAATTTGTTGTTGCATGTTTTAGTGCTGCTATGGGTATCTAGTATAATCGCATCTTACTTACGCAAAGCCACAACGGTGATACGCAAATTGCTATTTAACCTTCTCCAAGGACCGCCTCGGTCAAATCCAATTCAACTAAAGTTGAAGAAACAGACACCCGCCAGTCATCTTTATGCAACAAGTTGCATGTCAGTCGATGAAACCGGTCTCTCGTCAGCGTACGAGTAAAGTTGGTCCGGACCGCTTCAATCCAACAATACCGCCGAATCAAGAAAATACTAAGAAGGGCAGCAAATTGAACATCAACTCCCACAAACACTTTTGTGTTCTACTCGAGATATCATCTACGCATGAACCTAGCTCATGATGCCACTGTTGGGAACGTTGCATGGGAAACAAAAATTTGCCTACGCACACGAAGACCTATCATGGTGATGATCATCCACGAGAGGGAGATCGAATCCACATACCCTTGTAGATCGCTAAGCGGGAAGCATTAAGAAACGCGGTTGATGTACTGGAACGTCTTCACGATCCAAATCGTCGTCGTCCCACGATCCGTCCCGATCTAGCACCGAACGGACGGCACCTCCGCGTTAAGCACACGTACAGCTCGATGACAATCTACGCCTTCTTGATCCAGCAAGAGAGACGAAGAGGTAGCTGAATTCTCTAGCAGCACGACGGCGTGGCGGTGATCATGGTGGAGCTACTCCGGCAGGTCTTCGTCGTGCCGTATCGATCTAGCTACGAGGTGTCACGAAGTAGTGGAGGGAGAGAGGGCTGCACAAAGGCTTGAGGTGCAAAAACCCTCTCAAACATCCACTATATATAGGAGGAACCAAGGGGAGGGTGCCTTGACTCCTCCTCCAAGGAGTAGGCTTCGGCCGAAGCAAGGAGGGAGGAGTCCTCCTCCAATTAGATTTGGTGGAGGACTCCTTCCTATCTTCTCCACCTCTTTCCTTGTTCTTTTTTTATTTTTCCTCTTTATTCTTGCCTTGGCTGAAATAGGCTTATTGCGCTGGCCTCACTAGCCCACAAAGGCTGGTGCAGCACCCATGGGCCTATTAGGTCCTCTCCCAGGTGGGTGGCCCCTCCCGGTAAAACCCCAGAACCCATTCGTCACTCCCGGTACTTTACCGTTAATGCCCGAAATCTTTCCGGAACCCAAATGCAACAATCCTATATATCAATCTTCGTTTGCGGACCATTCGAGAGACACTCGTGACGAACGTGATATCATCCGGGACTCTGAACAATATTTGGTTACCAAGATCAATAATTTAACTATACCGAAAACGTCACTGAACCTTAAGTGTGCAGATCGTGCGGGTTCGAGAACTATGTAGACATGACCGAGACACTCTCCGGCCAATATCCAATAGCGGGACCTCGATGTCCATATTGGATCCTACATATTCTACGAAGATCTTGTTGGTTTAACCTCTACGTCAAGGATTCACACAATCATGTATATCATTCCCTTTGTCCTTTGGTATGTTACTTGCCCGAGATTCGATCGTCGGTATCTCCATACCTATTTCAATCTCGTTACCGGCAAGTCTCTTTACTCGTTCCGTAATACAAGATCCCGAGACTAACTCTTTAGTCACATTGCTTCCAAGGTTTGTTTGTGATGTTGTATTATCGAGTGGGCCCCAAGATACCTCTCCGTCACACAGAGTGACAAATCCCGGTCTTGATCCATGCTAACTCAACGGACACCTTTGGAGATGTGTGTAGAGTACCTTTATAGTCACGTAATATTGCGACGTTTGATACACACAAGGCATTCCTCCGATGTCTGTGAGTTACATGATCTCATGGTCATAGGAATGTATACTTGACATGTATAAAACAATAGCAACAAAATAACACGATCATATGCTACGTTTATAATTTGGGTCTTGTCCATCACATCATTCTCCTAATGATGTGATCCCGTCATCAAGTGACAACACTTGTCTATGGCTAGGAAACCTTAACCATCCTCGACCAACAGGCTAGTCAACTAGAGGCTCAATAGGGACATTATTTTGTCTATATATCCACACATGAATTTATGTTTCCATTCAATACAATTATAGCATGGATAATAAACGATTATCTTGAAACAGGATTGCCTCTAGGGCATATTTCCAACACTTGAGACCTATCTCCCTCCTCAAATCCCTCCCGCCTCTGCTGTCATCCGACCCGCGCATCGCCGCCCCTCATCTCTCCAGCCAGCCCCACTCTCCACATACGCCACCTGATTCCCCGTGGCTAGCGTTTTGGTGGCGACATCTCCTCCAACTCTGACGCGGCTCCGATGCCTCTCCTTCATCCTCTCCAATAGCTACCTACCCTCTTACACGCAGATCCACATCCTTGATAGTGCTCCTGCACCCAGTGAGTGCGGGACAGACGCGTGCGGCGGCCCAACTCCGATGTGGCAGTCACTCCCTCCGGCGGCTTCCTCCACGGCGTGACGGTGGTATATCATGTTCTTAATGTCCTGGCTGTAACTATATGTTCTGCTTGAAAGGTAAACCTATTAGAATAATCTTGTCTAATTAGTGGAGCGAGATGTGAATTAATTTGGGCTAGTTTCCTACGTGTGCTAGTATTCAATGTCAAATATTTTATGAATATGATTTGTGCCAAGTTTTTAATAGGAAATTATATGCTAAGTGCAAATGTATTAGCGAAAAGTTGATTAAAAATAATTCGGCAAATTTCTTGCACTTAATATGTCCATTGCTAAGCAAATGTCATGCAAAAATTACACATGTAAAGATTTAATGATATGCATTCCGGCTGACAACATTTACCGGGATTCCATGGCTCCTAGACGTTCTCGTGAACAGAAGTTGAAGTTACAGAGGAAGTTGGTGGCGTGGGGAAAAGGGATTGACGATGCAGTGTTCGAATGGAGAGATTGTATGCGGGAGTTCAAAGAGGCGGAGAATATGTTCCGGGAGACTCAGTGTAGTCAATGGGAGCATGAAGTCAAAATGTGCAAGAGTCATGCCAAAACACAACTAAAAGTTGTGGCGGACGTCATCTTCTCGGAGGCCAATGTTGCAGAGCATGCTCGGATGCCGCCTTTGAGTAGGCCCCATTTGGTTATGGAATGGGCACTACAACAAGTAACATCTTCGTGCCCGGCTGAGAGAGCCCGATGGGGAAGTGTTGCCAAGAATGGCCCCACCACCATCAGATTCTGCACCACCAAATTCTGTATTGCAGTAAAATTAAGCTCTAGTTTAAGGTTTTATAGTTCTATCATTATTGGTCTCGATCTAGCAGTTTTGTCTTGACTTGTAAGGTTTTCGAAATCTAGTTATCTGTTTGAAGTCAAGTTTTCATCAATAATGATGTATATAAACCCATCCACATGTTTCTTTCATTTATGCTAATGTGTCAACAATGATCACTTTTGAATATTACTTTAATCCCAGTGGATGGGTCAGTGATGGGCACTAGCAACAATCCACCCTTGCAGATTTCACTAACAGTGACGGGCCATCTAGCATAGCTTCCACTTCAGAGGCTCTAGCAGTGGCGGGCAGGCGCCCCAGTGATGTGGTTATGGCAGTGGCAGAAGGTCAGTGGCAGGCGCCCCTAGGAGTTTGGCTCGCCACTGATGGCCTTTTTGCGACGGCACTACTAGGCATTCCTGCAGTAGTGGTGTGCTCACGGTGAAGGGCTGACCGGGGCACCATTATGAGCTAGTCTATGCTCAGATCCGGCAAGGTGTCATGACCAAGAGCGTCGTGACCGCCCAACCTTTGTCAGTGATGTCTTGCGATGACCACGCTGGCATGCCGCGACATCTTTGAGGTGATTATGATGGCCATTGTAAGATCTTCGTGAGGGTTCCTCCCTTCAAATCTGATGGTTGACTTTGGTGGTAGGATACAAAATATCGACGGCGGCTTGGTGTAGAGGAACGGTTGTGCTGTGGTGGCAGCGTTGTAGCTGCTGGGATCGCGGAAAATTGATGGTGATGACACAATTCATGTAGATGATGGTGCTACTCGAGCACCTAGTCTCGAGCTCCGGGTGAATGCCTAGGTCTGACGGGAGATGGTTATACCTGGCAATGACGACGTTCTTACGTCGTTGCCTTGTTAAAGGCATTCTTTGGATATTCTCAAACTTGTTCTTTCGGATGAAAACATAAATTCTACCTTGGTGGTTGGACGCTCCCTTTCCGAAGGCATTGTATTTGAAGAACATATCGTCCATGTCAGTATCATGAGATGGTTAGTGCGGATAATGTAATAATTCTAATTTGCCCATCACGAGCTGATTGTTTTTGGCTTTTCTTTCCTAGCCAATGCATAGCTTCGGTCTTATATAACTTTGCTATTTGTTGGCTTGTGTTTTTGTGTGCGTGCGTTTGAGATTGACTATGTGCATTCTACGTATGCAGAGGCCCAATGTGTGCTTATCATGTTTGTATCCTTATTTTGAGCCGGTAAAACCACCCTTTGTGGAATAAAGAGACTGAAAATAGTTAGATACTGTTGAAGAAAAGTAGTGATCTACTCATGCACTAGTATACTCACTCTGGTTTGAATTCAACCAGCAACGGAGTGTGTGTGTGTGTGTGTGTGTGTGTATATATATATATATATATATATATATATATATATATATATATATATATATATATATATATTCTGTGGGTTGAATTGACTAGCAGTAGTAGTAGCGTATATACTCCGTCGTTGGTGCGGAATGAATCCATCCATCCGTTGAGTTGAATAGAAATGTCGCCGCTCTCTTTACTCCGTCGTTGGTCCATATCTATTGTCAATGTCCATCCAATCGACACTAATCGTCAACCAAACAAGTTTCAGCTTTCTTTTTCTTTTCTTTTTTTGCGAGGGAAACAAGTTTCAGGTACGTACACTTGTGCTCGATAGCCGCCGCACACTTGTGCAATCATACTACAGTATCATATTTTGGATCAAAGGAAGCACTATAATTAATGCAGGCAGGGAATCTTTCCAAAAGATTTCGCTAATTGATTGATTGTTTGTTTCTATGTCGATCGATGAGAAGAGTCTTATTATACCAGTTGTATTAGCAAAATCAATTCATTTTAACTACGTATACCAGTAAATCAATTAGCGAAATCTTTTTGAAATATTGGGCATCCCAAAGCCTGCGGCCCTGCAAACCAACCTGTGATTAGATGATCAGAGAGATTGTGGTATTTTCAGTCCATTAGGATTTAAATCCTAACTGTGGTATTCTTTTAAACTACGTATTTCAGAATTTTCGACGATACGTATTCACGAAGTGTAAAGGAAGATAAGTATCACGAATGAAAATGATAGCTGGTTGGTTACTGCGACATAGTAATCATTGAAAAGCTTTTAAAAAAGTGTTCTCGCATCTGAAACGCTCTGCAACAACGCGGGCTTATTTGACGCTCCTGTGCGTCAAAACTGTGTTGCTTTGCTGATCCTTCGCCTGTGCGTCAAATTTTTGGGCCGGGCCACTGTTGTTTACCTGTTCATTTGCTCTTACTTTACTCCCCGTCTCTTCCCTAAATAAAAATACTCCCCGTCTCTTTTTTTCTTCTTTTCCTTTTCTTTTTCGTTTCTATTCCTTTTCTATGTTTCTATTTTATTTTTTCCATGTTTCATTTTTCCTATATTATACAAAGTAATATGTGTTATAATAATGTTCATAGTTTGTTAACTAAATGTTCACAGTATTTTACAAAATTTTATCATTCATTACAAAAATGTTCACCGTCTAGCAGAATATGTTCTATGGATATCTAATCCCTGTGTTTTTTTACATTTGTTAAATGTATATTATAAAAATGTTCAATGTGTGTTCGAAATTGTTCAACACATATTACAGAATGTGGAATGTGTATTCAAAAATGTTCAATGCATATTACAAAATATTAAATGTGTATTAAGAAAATGTTCAACGCATATATTCATATTATTTTCAAAAAGTTCATCATAAATTACAAAATGTTCAATACGTTTTAAAAAAAATTCAGGATATATCACAAAAATATTCATTGTGTAGTTCAAAAAAAATCAGCGTATATTTGAAAATCGTTATTCGTATATATAGAATTAATAAATTGTGTTCATGTTTCAATAATTAATCACGTTTTAACAGTTTGTTTTACTTTCAAAATTTGTTCAAGAAAACATTATTCCTTTTTACGAAGGAAGATTAAAAAATGGATCTGGCTTTGAGCATAGTACTTCAAGGTGACCATGTCAATAAAATCAGTTTCAGTCGCTGGCTGCAGTGGTTGGCGACACGAGTATCCAATGCAAGGTTGGATTTTTATAAAGACAATGTTCTTAAACGCAATTTGTGTTCATCAAGTTCAAAAAATGTTAATCAAATTTCAAACTAGCGAACATTTTTTTGAATTTGAAAATATTTTTAATTTAGAGAATATTTTATTGATAATTGAACTTTTTCCCAAAATCATGAACATCTCTTTAACCACATGTTATGATTTCTGGAATATTTTCACAAAATTCCTTTTCCCTTAAATTTTGATTTTTTATATATTCTTAATTGTTTTGAAGAAGAAAAAGCAAAACAAAAACAATAAAAAAAACAGAGGCGTCCAACCCCGTGATGTCCTACAAGTGCGCAGAGTTTAGTTGTAGATTATCCAAAGTAAGAGCATCGATTCTACAGGAAACACAAAAATCAAATTTTTTTCTCTTGGATGGTTTAAATCATATGCCTCCCAGTTGTCAGTAGTGCAAAGCAGTGGTAATATAAATAGGAATAAGCGAGTACTTCAGTGAAAGCAAAAAAGTGAAGGTAGCAAAAAATAGGACTAATGTCTTTTCTTGTTGAAACGGAGTTTCCACAAGGTGTCTGGAATCCTCTCTAGTATACTTCTATAGCGGTGCCTAAATACAATGCTACATCGGATTTCTAAGCCACCTCACATATTTCTATTCATGAACAAAGCCAATACAAATACATGCATACTTTAGGCATGTATGATGTCTAATATCGGAAATCTCCGTCGGTGCCTTGGCTCATATGAACCAGATGAACAGTACCACCATTAAAAATCAAAAAAAAATTATTTATTTGGCAAAATAGATGTGCATGTGCGTGATATTCGTGCAAAATTTGGAGATATTTGAACATTCGAGTAGGGCACAGCAAGAAAGACAAATCCAGACATGAATAGTGATGTTTTTCAATTGTTTCTCTCAGACCCGATTTTTTTTGCCACGAGGTCCTCGAATGTTCAAACTTCTTCAAATTTAACACGGACATCACACACTCAAAGATCTTTCATGACATTTTTTTAATTGTTTATTATTTGAAATCATGATACTGCTCACTCCCAGGCTAAGATGAACCCGGAGCCAAAGTGTTGCTCCCATCTAATAGCGCATTTATATCGTCTAAAAACATAGAGAAAGAAGCAGAAAAAGGAGACATGTGTTATTTAGGCATGAGATAAAGAATCAAAACTCATGGAACGTGCATACAAACTCATGGAACTCATGAACCGGCGTTGCTTCTTTAGCTCCTTGATTTTATTCTTTTATGTAGGATATTATCATAATAAGTGCCTGTTCGGCAACGTTCCCTGGAGCGGAGCGCACTTTGACCAGCTCCAGAAATTGTAACTGGACGCCACTTCGCTCCGGTGTGGAGTCGTGGAGCGAAGGGAACCCGAATGCGGCCTTGAAAGTGCGAGGAAGGTGAATAGGCGATTTTTAGAATTTCATCGTTGAGGAAATTGCTTGTGAGGAAAGTCCTCAATGATGAATTAAGTGCAGCGGAAGTAGTACAGGAGCAGCAGGTGTGCAAAAACTTCAATAGCAGATTACTTGTTGAAGATTATGATATTCGGTTTGCACGGTTTGCAAGTATAGAGTAAGCAGGTGAAGATTAACTCGATTGAGGAATTTGAGATTGAGAAAAATCAGAGAAAGTCTTCAGCAAATTCTTCAAACAGTGACGATAAAAGTCTTCAACATACAATTTGAGGAATTGAAAGAGTTGAAGAAATAGAACAAGTATCACGATGAAGACAGTTGTTGATAACCCAGTTCCAACTGCTGTGACAGTTGTACGCCTGGTTGGGAGCGGCTTGGTATTAAAACCAAAGGACACACAGTCCCGAGACACACAGTCCCTACCGTATTCTCCTTGAGCTAAGGACACACAGTCCTCGACCAACACTCGTGGTAAGTCTTCAGGGCAGACTTCCAAACTCTCACAAACTCGGTCACCCGACGCTCCACAATTGATTACTGGATGCTCTAGACCATGACGCTTAACCGTCTTGAGGATGCACAATCCTCAAAGGTAAAATGCTTTAGTTCTACAATGGAACAAATTCTTTAGTGATGCTCAATCACTTGGTTTTTGGTTTGGGATTTGGTGTTTGGGGTATTTCCTCACTTGATGATTTTCTCTCGAATGCTTTGAGGAATTTGGATTGCTCTAAATGACAAGTGTCAGTTTCTCTCGGAGCAGACCACCAACTAGTGGTTGTGGGGGCGACTATTTATAGCATGGGAGCATCCCGACATGATTTGACATAAACGGCCTTAAATAATGTGACCGATGGGTGGATAAGATCAGTGAGGTGGCGTAAGTCGCCACAACTGTTGGAACTTTCAACTGTGGAAGTCCTCATGTCTCTCATATTCCTCATTTTGAGTCTTTGGTAGATTTCGGCTTGGGTTGAGCATCATGAGAAAAATCATTCCATAGTTTTACCTCGACCCCCTTTAACAGTAGGTGTTTATATGACTCAAGTATATAGAAAATGAAACAGAAAGAGTAAATCTTCACGCTTCAAAATATTCAGAGTGTTTTTCTTCAGGACACACCGAATTCCTCATCTTCAATATCTTCATGAGGAATATCAATTTCTTCGCAATTTCTTCGCGATCAAAGTCTTCAAGGTAAGACCAAAGTCTTCAGCCGAAGACGTACATTTTTAGGGGTCGATATTCATCGTATAACTCAAACTCCCTAGCGACTTATAGAGTCTGTGTACACTTACACACATATTAGTCTCTTAACCTATAAGTCTTCAAACCACCAAAATCACTAAGCGCACTAGATGCACTTACAATCTTCCCTTTTTGGTGGTTGATGACAATTAGGTTAAGTTTTTAACGGAGATAATAATATGAAATGTAAGTACTGAGTTTTGAGGAATTTGAAATCAAGATACAAAGAAACTTGTTGGGTAACGTAGCATAAATTCAAAAAAAATCCTACGCATATTCAGATCTTCCTATGGAGAGACCAGCAACGAGAGAGGGGTGAGTGCATCTTCATACCTTTGAAGATCGCTAATCGGAAGCGTTACTAGAACGCGGTTGATGGAGTCGTACTCGCGGCGATTCAGACCGCGGTGTGATTCCGATCTAATGCCGAACTACGGCACCTCTGCGTTCAACACACGTGCAGCCCGGTGACGTCTCCCGCACCTTGATCCAGCAAGGAGGAGGGAGAGGTTGGGGAAGATCTCCAGCAGAACGACGGCGTGGTGTCGATGGAGAGACGAGGTCTCCCGGCAGGGCTTCGGCAAGCACCGGCAAAGATGAGGAGAAAGAGGAGCAGGGTTGCGCCGAGGGAGAGGGAAAACTGTGTCTCCAAAAGCCTAAAAGTGCCCACTATATATAGGAGGAGGGGAGGGGGGTGCCACCCCTAGGGTTCCCCCCCTAGGTGGTGCAGCAGCCCCCCCAGATGGAAGGTGCGGCGGCTAGGGCAAGGGGGAGGGGTGGCGCACCCCTAGGTGGGCCTTAGGCCCACCAGCGCCTAGGGTTTCCACCCCTCCCCCCCCCTCTCCACCTCCTGCGCCTTGGGCTGAGTGTGGGGGGCGCACCAGCCCACCTAGGGGCTGGTTCCCTCTCGCACTTGGCCCATCTAGCCTCCCAGGGTCGTTGCCCCCTTCCGGTGGACCCCCGGGGCCACCTCCGATGGTCCTGGTGGTCCCGGTACGTTACCGGTGACGCCCGAAACATTTCCGGTGTCCGAAACCATCCGTCCTATATATCAATCTTTACCTCCGGACCATTCCAGAGCTCCTCGTGACGTCCGGATCTCATCCGGGACTCTGAACAACTTTCTATAACCTCGTATAACAATTCCCTATAACCCTAGCGTCATCGAACCTTAAGTGTGTAGACCCTACGGGTTCGGGAGACACATAGACATGACCGAGACACCTCTCTGGCCAATAACCATCAGCGGGGTCTCAATACCCATGGTGGCTCCCACTTGCTCCACGATGATCTCATCGGATGAACCACGATGTCAAGGATTCAATCAATCACGTATACAATTCCCTTTGTCTGTCGGTATAGAACTTGCCCGAGATTCGACCGTCGGTATACCTATACCTTGTTCAATCTCGTTACCGGTAAGTCTCTTTACTCGTTCCATCGCACGTCATCGTGTGACTAACTCCTTAGTCACATTGAGCTCATGATGATGTTCTACCGAGTGGGCCCAGAGATACCTCTCCGTCACACGGAGTGACAAATCCCGATCTCGATTCGTACCAACCCAGTTACGTTGTGACGTTTGATACACCCAAAGCACTCCTACGGTATCCGGGAGTTGCACAATCTCACGGTCGAAGGAAAATACACTTGACATTAGAAAAGCTTTAGCATACGAACAATACGATCTAGTGCTACGCTTAGGATTGGGTCTTGTCCGTCACATCATTCTCCCAATGATTTGATCCCGTTATCAATGACATCTAATGCCCATGACCAGGAAACCATGATCATCTATTGACTAACAAGCTAGCCAACTAGAGGCTTGCTAGGGACACATTGTGATCTATTTATTCACACATGTATTACTGTTTCCTGTTAATACAATTATAGCATGAACAATAGACGATTATCATGAACAAGGAAATATGATAATAACCATTTTATTATTGCCTCTAAGGCATATTTCCAACAAAACTCGCCCTGAAGATGTGCATATTTTGAGGAATTTGCTTTGCACAACAGATGCACATTGATGATTTATATCATGCAGATCTCCCCCTGTATCTTGTAATTCATGCATACATTTGACATATCATATGAGGAATTGAAAATGCATGATGAAAAATGGTGTCTGACGAATTTCAGCATGCCTGCATTAATAGACTTTGAGGAATAAGCATACGAAGAAAAACATTCAAAAGAGTCACAGCACCATCGACCTTAAGTTACAACTCGTTACATCAAAAACTTCAGAAGAGCCAAGAGTTTGTAACTTAATAAAATTTATAAGCCCCAAAATAAATCTCGCTTGAAGACTAACGCTCAGATCCCCCCCCCTTTGTCATCAAGTGATGAAAAATGGACAGATCTGAGGACTAAGTCCTTGAACAAATTCACTTCTTCGTCGATGTAGAGGCGTGAGCATCCTTGGAGATAGGCTTCCTTCTTGGACCAGTTGAAGTGTCTTCTGGTTCTTCATGAGATTCAATAGTGTGAAATGAAGAAAATAAATTGTCCTCCAAGTCAGGAACTGGAATGGGCTTGAATTTCTTCAAGCCCATTCCCAGACACAAACCCCGCTCCCAGATGTTGACGCCCCTTGCGGAAGAAGTTAGCCACCAACGGCACAAAAGAATAACAGATCTTAGAATCTCGAATAGCTGGTGAGAATAGTTGAAGCGATGTTGAGAATATCGGAAGAAGAAACCCAATTTAACCCCTCCTTCCCGTCGTCGGAGCGGCGAGTAGAAGAGGTGGAGGTCGTGGCTTCACTGGTGTTTAGCAAGGAGAAATAATTCGCCTTTTTCTATTTACCTTGGTGTGGCAAGTCATCTCTTGTGAGTTGTGCGGCTAATGATGCATTTCGAGCATCTCCAACAAAGACGTTAAATAAGTTGTACGTCTGAAAAAACAGAAATTTAGCACACACGCAATCGAATCGACAGCTCCAGCACGCACACGAAATCACGCGCGTACTAAAACCCCCTCCGTGCGCTGAATAGAAGGGCATCACATGTTGTTTTTCTCGGGCGTGCGCGACAGAAAGAAATCGTGCGCGAAGCGAGAAACCGTCGCTGAACTCTCCGCCCGCGCCCGCTTTTGCCCGGCCCCACGTTGTTGTTGGCGACCTCCAGCCATGGACGGGTGCTCCAACATTCTCCTAACACCCCCCCCCCCCGCATACACGCGTGACCTCTCCGTCGCCGCCGTAAACCCTAGGGCGGGCTTGACGTCCCCGCCGTCGACGCCGCTGCGGCTCCGAACACAGGCCTCGCGCGCGGGCTCTTCATGTCGCCCCAGATGAGCGCACAGGGTGGCGTCGTGCTGCCGTCGGCCGCGCCATAGAGCTTCGCCTCCAAACGAACCACGACGACGACGATGGCGTCCCGAAAAAAGAGGAAAACGGTAAAGAAGAAGAAGGCAGGAGTGAGGCCGGCCGCGCCTCCACCGCCCGAAGCGTCGGAAACCTTGCAAATTTTTGCGCCGGCGACCGATGCACACATAGTGCTCGATGAAATGCTCACAAGGTATAATTTTTGTGTTTGTTTTGTTGTTGTTGACAAATGTGCACATATGTAGATTGATTTAGTTTTTCTTTATTGTATTACTTTGTAGTTTTTATGATGACGCATATATGCCGACTATGGGTGTTGGCTTCAACAATTGGTCTCAAACCAATGAAGTTGATGAAGACGAATATGAAGTGGATGATCATCTTGTATGTTTGAGATCATCTTGTATGTGTTGTTTCTGTGCTGGCTGGAGACATGTGCTCTATTTTACAGTGCCTGCTGAAGCGGCATTGCTGACGCGTTAAAATTTTATCGTGCTTGCTGGGTTGAAATATTTTTTTCATATTTTATTTGTTTAGTACGCCCTCCATAACTTAAAATTAGACTTTTTTTATATTGTCTTTTTTTGTGAAGTTAAGGTAGGGGAATCTGACGGGCGGATATGTTGGAACTACTTTTCTTTAGGTGGTGAGAGGGTGTGCTGGGTTGATATGTTTTTATTGGTTAGTTGTTGTCGGTTAATCTGAGTAATAGTTGATCCCTTCAAAATGAGACCCGAATTCAAAGTTGTATATGTCAATCAAATGTGAGAGCTCCAAAATTAGGAAGCATCTGAATTTAAAGAAATAAATGAGAATACTCATTGAAAGATTGTTGACCTGGTCAAAATTGGGTGACCTAATTCTAAAGTTTTGTTAACAAGACATGTGTTGCAAAGTGAAAAATAAGTCTGACCGATTAATTGTGTTAGATCTAATGATTCGCAAGGCGACGAAACATCCTACGAATCGCAGGCTGGCGTCCGCCCTCTTCTTGCAAGCCACATGCCTCATGGCCAACATCATAAGTGTTTCAACTAGCATGTCGTTGCGACGTCTCATCGTAACAAAGGCTTTGTTGCTGTTGACGGTCTCTTAAAAAAAATCGGTTGCTGTTGACTGACGTCACTGCGTGCGTGTGATTTTTTTTTTTTTTGCGTGTGTGAAGTGATGAAGTGAATCTGACGGACGCTCTCATCTCTGCCTGCGCAGCCGTCTTCCTCCTCTCGCTCCCTCTCCTCTTCTTCTCCTGTTGTGGTTGTGGTTGTAGGTAGGTCGGGAACGGGAAACGATGGCGCTGCTCAAGGTTTACGCGGACCGTCTTTCGC
This sequence comes from Hordeum vulgare subsp. vulgare, assembly GCF_904849725.1. Taxonomy (NCBI): domain Eukaryota; kingdom Viridiplantae; phylum Streptophyta; class Magnoliopsida; order Poales; family Poaceae; genus Hordeum; species Hordeum vulgare. The sequence continues at coordinate 587,605,171 of NC_058522.1, read as the reverse complement.
AGCCGTCGCGCGCGGTGATCATCTTGTGCAAGGCCAACCGGATCGATTTCGAGGAGGTCAAAGTGGATCTGGCAAAGGGACAACACCGACGCCAAGAATTCAACAGTCAGTCACTTTCTTTCTTTCTTTATTTCTTTCTTTATTTCTGAATGAATGAATGAATCTTTCTTCCTTTCTTGTTCAGAGATCAACCCGATGGGACAGGTCCCAGCAATCATCGATGGAAGATTCAAACTATTCGAAAGGTACCCTCTTTTTCACTATTTCATCGTCGTTAATTGCACTCACTCACTTGACAGTTTTACATCCTTATTAATCAATCCTCTTCTTTGATTTCCTATGTGTGACAGCCATGCCATCCTGAGGTATCTCGCCACCGTCTTCCCCGGAGTCCCGGACCACTGGTATGTATGCTCACAACAACAACTACTAGTACTACAAGCTTTTCTCAGATTCAGATTCAGATTCATATTCGTTTCATTGCCCTTCAACATATATACGTACATAACTAGTGCCTCTGCGTGTATAGGTATCCAGCCGACTTATTTACCAGAGCTAAGCTCGAGTCCGTCTTGGATTGGCATCACTCTAATCTGCGCCGTGGTGCAGGTCAACAATCCCTACCTTCCCCTATTCGAAATTCAATGCAATGCACACATGAACAAGACTTGTGCTAACCTTATTTCTAGACCTATCATTTATATACCATGAAACGTTCCTAAACTGCAGCTCAAACATGCTAAAACCAACTAAAGCACAAACAACATTGCACCTGATCAATCATGTCCATTTTGCTTCCAAATAATTTAGCCATCCTTTGATCCTTGCACCAGACAAGAGATTCATCTTAATTTTTTGCATACCTACTATATATGCAGCATCCTATGTACTGCACACCGCGTTGGGTCCTGCTCTCGGTCTCACACCCAATCCTGAGACCGCAAAAGAGGGCGAGAAGTTGCTGTCAAAATCACTGGGAACGATCGAAACGGTGTGGCTCAAGGGCGATGCAAAATTCTTGAATGGCAACCCCCAGCCATCGATCGCAGACCTCAGCCTCGTGTGCGAGATAATGCAGCTGGAGGTATGTGTCTGCATTTCTGTCTCTGGCAATGCGTGTGCGTGCCAACAGTCCAAGTTTCTCAGAGTATTTTCTCACAGGTTGTCGGTGATGAGAGACGTGACACAATTCTAGGACCTCATGAGAAGGTCCGTGCTTGGATGGAGAATGTGAAGAAGGCCACCAACCCTCATTTCGATGAAGTCCATCAGCTCATCTTCAAATTGAAGGCACGCCTGTCGTCTGCTGCTCATGCTCACTTGAAACCACCATCCAAGCTCTGAACACATTTACCGGATTGTTGTGAAAGAACATGGAACAAGAACATGTTTGTGCTGTAAATCTTCTGTACAAAAACCAAACCACCTTGCTGTTGTTAGTTTGCATTTTTATACATTTCAACATGGAGTAAGCAATACTAGTGTTTCAAGTGATGTCAAGTTCCAGCATTTACTCAACAAAATTCATGTTTCATTACTCTAGAGAGGTAAACGGGCAATAACAGGGATGACGGTTTTGCCCATGGGCATGGGTAGCCGTGGATACCCAGCCCGTAAACAGACCCGAAAACAGACGTAGGGTAATATGTATTTTTTTTTAATAAATGAGAATAACTCATATGACATGTGGGGTCAACATCCAACTCCTATGGCCGAACCCTAAATCCGGGTCATAGCTATAGGCCCGCAACCTCTAGGTCGCCACTCCTCTCACCTATTATGTGACTCCTCAAAGTGATGAAAAATGATGTTGTATTGTGAGATGGAGTGAGTATTATGTAGTGATGTTTTCCCAAATATAACAGTGTGTTCCATCCAAATCACAAGATGCGTTTTTTCTTTCTTTTTGAAACGAAAGTAAAAGATTGGCCTCATCTGCTGCTATGTCGCTTCCAGCTTATTGCTTCACTATATTCATTCATTCATTTACAACAACACCCAAAATGTAATGTACTCTACAACATCACATGACGCAAAATGTAGCACAAGCTGCCACAAAATTTATTCCCCGGTTTCTTGTCTCTTTGGCTGGCTATAAATTGTCTGGTCTCAGATACACAAGGCATGAAAAGCTCCCTACCAGCAGCTAGTCTGTCTTGAATCTGTGCACAAACTTCTCCAGGCCGTCTTTGCAGTCCTCCACTACCTTCTTCGACTTGTCCCCGACGCTTGAACCCAACGCCTTCGCTTCTGATGACAGCTTCTTTGCCTTTGAGGCTGCAGCAGCCCCAAGATCTGTGCACCCTTGCGCCGCTCCCTCCTTCAGGCTTGAGATCAAGGACCTCACATACTGCATTACTCTCTCCAGGGCATGGCTGGATCGGACTTTCATCTCACCAGCAAACGACTTGAGCTTCTCCAGCAGGGACTCCGCCCGGTTGATTGCCTCGTCAACTGGGTGTTCTTTGCCAGCATTAGCCCATGTCACTCCGGCCGATGCATCCTCCTCAAGCCCTGCGTCAACGACAACTTTGATCCCTTGTCGCTCCCACTGGTTCCGGGCCTCCTCAAGGGCACGAGCATGCTCCCTGGCCTTCTTTGCTTCATCCTCTGCCCAAGCCCTGGTTGAAGATGCGTGTATTTATCAATTTGGAGACATGGTGGTGGCAGTCATACGTACTCATATTAAGTAACTCACTCATACAACCAGTGTGAATGGAAATCATGGTACAAGCAGGAGCATTCCATTTAAAACGGGTGTCATGAATAACATATACGCAGTATGTTTAACAGTGCACTAACTAGTTTTGCAGTATCTACTTCTAACCTTCAAGTTTGGAGAGTTTAAAAAGCATGGATGTCTATAACATACTACGTAATTTGATGCAGAAGAAGTCTCAGGTATCACAAAAAAAACATTACCTGGCCATAGACAAAGCCTTCCTTTCAACTTCAAGCTCATACTGAAGTTGCACAGCAGCCTGGTTTTCATTCTCGATTTCCTTTTGAAGTTTCTCAATCCTGTTCTTCTCAAAGTTGATCTCGACCTTCTTGCTCAGCACATTCTGCAGCTGCTCCTCTACTTCACACCTCAACTTTGAAAGAACTTGTATTTCGGATTCAACAGTAGCTCTGCCCCTAAGCAGAGCATTCTTTTCCTCCTCTCTTTCTGCTCTCAACTTGTCCAGTTCAGCCCTAGCTTCTTCAGCCAGCTTTTCAAGGGTCTCTATTTTTTCCTTTTCCCTTGTAAGCTCCCTTTCAAAACTTGCATTGATTTGTTTCTCCACCTCAGCGACCAATGCTCCATGAGCGTTCACAGCTGCTTCAGCTATTTTATCTGCTTCGATACGGGCAAGCTCCTCCATAACCACTTCAGCATAGTCACCAGTTGAAAGTGCTAGGGCAGCCTGTCCTTTTGTCACAGGTTTGTCTGGCTGGAAAAGTCTTGTAAAACCTTTAAGAAGATGGGGCTTTAGTGATCGTCCATCAGCCAAAAAGTGAGTGAAAAATTATAAAAAGACAGACTACCGAATGCAAGAGCCGTGATGCTCTGGTCTCCAGCACCCAAGTCAGCCACCAAAGCAGGCCATGCAGCTGCATCAATTTTATCAATGTCTATGTAGCCAGATGTCTTGTACAAAGACTGGTCAGACACAGAGCAGAGTACTAATATCAGCATAACCAGACGGTTTCAAGACAAATAATTATAAATGATATTGACTTTTTTATTCTCACATTTTTGTCAACTTCAGGTAATTGCCTTTTATCCAAAGCCATCTTCCAACTCACAAGGTCTTGACGTGACAAGGGACTGCAACAAGGACAGCTGATTAGCAGCTGGACACAACAAACACACGCACACATACACCACGCAGAAAGTCAAGTGAATGCGTGGAAGAAGACCATCATTACCTCTCCGGGGAGAAAAAGTAATGGTTGTTCTGGACGTTTTCATCAATGTCCATATCAGATCTTGACAGCTTGCTAGAAATTAGCCCTGCTTCTGCCAATCCTGAGGGTACATTTACATAAATGAGGCCAAAATTTACTAGTGATGATTTACTGATTTACTCATGCTTGCATAAACATGATATCATGTGGGTAAGGATGTAACTTTTTTTTTCTGAACACTATTTCTATTTCTCACCTTGTATAAATGGAAAATCAGGATCTTCAGTTGTGACGTCATCAAATGCAAGTTCAGACACATTCTCGATGTACATGGCTGGATAAACTTTCGAGTAAGTGTTCCTGCGGTTGCAAACCAGGTCAATACGCTAGTTAGATGCAAGGAATCACTTAAGGAGCCAGATTACATTTACAGCCAAAAATTGTCAACTCATGTTGTTACTTCTTAATTTAACAGGCAACATCCACAGAAAATTCAAGAAAAGATGAGCTACAACAGCTAAATAGCAATATGATATAAGCCAATGATACAACATTACTCAAGTAAATTAGCAAGAGGGGTCATTTAAAGAAACACAAATGTGATTTGGGATTTACTCTTGAGGAACAAAAACAGAAGCAGAATGCAGCAATACATGGGAGGTGAAGATGCATCAAAGAAATATATGTACCTTGAAAGAGAATTGCTTGCAACTACCAACCATCGAGCGTATTCGCGTCGGGTACATAAGTCACCAGGTAGAGCACCAGGTTCAATCACCTTTAAAGAAAATAAGGGTATGACTAAATAATTCCATATAACTCAGTAAGCCGTCTTTCTACCAGTTTAAGTTATGCAAATGCGGTTGTGGTTCTCCCTACAGAAGGTTCTAACAATTTCTGCAAGACACATATAGCGGGGTAGTTAAGTTTTCTACAAACAAATGGAAGTCAACCAAGACCTTGAGTAAGCAAATAATATAGGGTTCAGGACTACATAGAGCTTTTCTTTAGCTAAAAAATTCCAGAACTATCAATATAATGCAGAAGTAAGTTAGTGATGACAGATCTGCAAAGAAGCCTTATCCAGACCAGTATAGAGAGGGTGAAATAATGAGTGATTTTCCTGAGAAAAACAAAGAGATGCTGAGTACATAATAAAAAAAAATACCTTTAAAACTTGCAGCGCGGCCAATGCATTTCCCTGGGTTGGGTCAACTGCTGCTGGAACCACAATCTGGCCAGCAGGCACCTGTAAAGCTGCAGAGAGCAGAGAGGGAGCAGGAATTCCAGGAGAGAAAGATTTGCCGTGCGCTGCAGATTTGAATAGGTCATTTTGGTTATCCAAGTAATTTTGTCCTTGATCCTGATCTGATGCTGAGGCTTGTTTCACCCTTCCTTGGTTAGCATCTTCAGTGGGTAAGTCATTTGAGCCCGATGGAAGCATCTGGTCAGTGCTGTCATATGGTACATAATCCGGAAAAGTGGATGCAGGAGCTCCATCTTGAGTAGAAAGTTGAGGATTCTGCTCGTTATCTTGTGAATGTGTGTCGGATAGTTGCACAACATCACCTGAATCCAGCACCATTATATCTGAAGTTAAAGTATCCTGGTTTTCTGGCAAGCTGGCTTGAGAGTCTAATAACTCCTCTGGTAGGTGAGGAGTTGTGTCCTCAGAGTGTGGTTGTGCAGCACCAAGTTTACCGGACGAGTCATAAGCAGCGAGCAGAGATTCAGCTGAGTCGGACACAGGAGTGGCATCATTGGAAGCAATGTATTTATCGGTGGTCGGATCTAGGTCGCTGGTGGTGCTGATTTCCATGTCATTTTCAGCTTGCATCTGGGTTGTTTGTAGATTATTAGGCAAAGATGGTGTTGTAGGCTCACTAGTGGCATCCGGGGTATCGTCGGCTGGTGACAAAACCTGAGACTGAGTAGCAGCAGCATCGTCTTGGTCTTGGTGTTGTTGTTCTGGAGTGTCATCTTGGGTAGAGTTGTGTGTCGTCGTCTGAGAGTGTGCGGTCAAGGTTTGAATAGGTGCCTTTGATGCTGCATGTATAGCAATATATAGAAATGAGAGAGAGTGAGCTGCATGTATAGCAATATATAGAAATGAGAGAGAGAGAGAGAGAGAGTACTTGTAGTGTATGATTCCATTATCCATGAGAATTGAAGCGGAGCAGTGCGTATGGTGATAAGCATAGCATAGGTAAGAAGAAGAAGAAGAAGTATGCAGCGTACCATTATTATTTGTTGATGTGAAGGAGATTGCTGCGAATGTGATGCCGGCGAGGAAGAGAAGGCCAGCAAGGGCAGGTCCAACAAGCCCTGCATTTGCATTTGCATAGGATGAGGTTTGTCTCTTAGATAATTACTTACTACTGTAGATAGATAGAGTATTATAATTATAATATATATAAAAAAGGGGATCTTGTCCAATCTATCTATCTATCTATGCAATCTCAAGTCCGAAAGAAAGAAAGAAAGAAAGAAAGAAAGAAAGAAATTATTATGCCACCTACCTCCTCCTCCTCCTCCCGAATGAGAATCAGAATCAGCAGCAGCATCCTCCTTGTTGTCTTGTTGTTTGTCCGACCAGCCGGCGAAGGAGTCGTCGGCTTCGGGTTCCGGCTCGGGGGAAGGGGAGGGTGCGGCTTGGGCTCTGAGGCGGAGGCTGAGGCGGAGGCGGAGAGGGATTCGGAGGAGGACTAGGGCTGGGCGGCGTAGGAGGTGAAGCTGGAGGGAGCAGCAGGCCGGAGAAGGGGCGGCGAGGCTGGCCATGGCCATGGCTCGCTGGATTTGGGGACCCGCGTGACCTACCGACGACGACGGCGAGACCTTTTTTCCGTCCGAGCGAGCGGCTGAGGAAGAGAGGAGAGCGGCTGAGGAAGAGATGAGATGGGCCTTTCTTTCTTTGCTCCTCCACACCAACTCAATGGGCCTCCGGACCCCCTTCCTTTTAGGTCCAATAAAATAGGCCACCCCCCTTCCTATTTTATTTTTTTAATCTAGTTTGTTGGTCTAGCAAGAGAGGAACGATAAGTAGTAAATACAAGTTTATTCATAAACTCTGTATAAACCAAAAGCTTTGATCACTCATCAAAGCGTTTATTCCAACCCCGATATGCTTCCACCAGTTCATAAATGGATCGCTGGATCTCGCATGTCTTTTAGCATCCTTAGGATCGACAAAACCTTATGATTGTATCACATACAACCTTTTTCTCAAGAAAACCGTTAAGGAAACAACTTTTTCACATCCATCTGCCAGATTTCATAATTGAAAAATATAGCATAATTCCAACAGACTTTACCATCGCTACGGGTGAGAAAGCCTCATCGTAGTCAACTCCTTGAACTTGCCGGAAACCTCTTTGCGACAAATCAAGCTTTTTAAATGGTGACATTTACCATCATCGTTTGTCTTCCTTTTAAAGATCCATTTGTACTTAATAGCCTTACGACCATCAAGTACTTCTTCTGAAATCCACACTTCGTTTTCATACATGGACCCTATCTCGGATTTCATGGCCTTCGGTCATTTGTCGGAATCCGGCCCACCATCGCTTCTCGATAGCTTGTAGGTTCACTGTTGTCTAACAACATGACCTTCAAGACAGGATGATCGTACCACTCAGGAGCAGTACGTGTCCTTGTCGACCTACAAGGTTCGGTAGTAACTTGATCTGAGGCTTCATGATATCCATCATTAGCTTCCTCTTCAACTGTTGTAGGCGCCACAGGAACATCTTCTTGCGCCCTGCTACTCTCTGGTTGAAGTGATGGTTCAATAACCTCATCAAGTTCCACCATCCTCCCACTCAATTCTTTCGAGAGAAACTCTTTCTCGAGAAAGGATCCGCTCTTAAGAAAAAACACTTTGCCCTCGGATCTAAGATAGAAGGTATACCCAACTGTTTCCTTTGGGTATCCTATGAAGACACATTTGTCCACTTTGGGTTCGAGCTTATCAGGCTGAAGCCTTTTGACATAAGCGTTGCAGCCCCAAACTTTTAAGAAGTGATAACTTAAGTTTCTTGCCAAACGTGCCCTATTTAAAGTGAATGTGTTTGTCTCTAATGCATAACCCCAGAATGATAGTGGTAAATCGGTAAGAGACATCATAGTATGCACTGTATCCAATAGGACATGGCTACAACGTACAGACACACCATCACACTATGGTGTTCTAGGTGGCATGAGTTGTGAAACAATTTCCACATTGCCTTAAATATCCTCGTGGCTCATATATTCACCTTCACGACCACATCGTAGACATTTTATCCTCTTGTCACGACGATCTTCATTTTGACTCTGAAGTTGCTTGAAATTTTTAACATTTCAGACTTGTGATTCATCGAGTAAATATACTCGTATCTACTCAAATCATCTATGAAGCAAGAAAATAATGATATCCACTGCGTGCTTCAACACTCATTGGACTGCATACATCAAACCACACAACAATGGGCCTGACTCACAAAATGCGGAGGGACTATGACTAGCAAGCTCAACAACGTCGATTGGCCAAAGGGCAAGTTCATTGAAATAATGAAGAGCAATGGCAAGAAGAATGGTTTTATATGGCCAGCGTGCCATCGAGGGATCAGGAGGGGGTCCCAGCCTTCTCGGATGCGCCTTTGAAGAGGTTACACTCCTAGACTGCCCAGAACCTCAACTCGGGGAACCGTGAGGAGATGGCGGAGCTCGAGCGTCTGGTGAAGGCCGTCATCGACAAGGGCGTTACCCTGGTCCACATGATGCTTCATAGTAGGAAAACACTATTATTTCCATATTTTAGTTTATACTTTGAACACACTAAGAGAGTGTGTTGGTGCTACAAAACTGTTTGGATTGGAACAAGGTGATTGGTGGTGCTAAACACTGGAAACCGCAGTGCTGCAAGTGCAACACAGGTCAAATTAACAGTTTTCATGACTGTCCATGCATCCCGCGCCTCCCTCAAGGCACACGGCGACATTACATAAAGCAGCAGCAGGGGATGATATATATATATATTGTTTAGGGCACCTAGGTGTCCGGGCTTGGTCTGGTTTGATGCAAATTGCAAATAAAACATAAGTATAGCATCACTCGACGCGTCGAGAGAATATGTGATGGCAGATGCAAATTGCAAATAAAACATAAGTATAGCATCACTCGACGCGCCGAGAGAATATCTGGTGGACAGGGCCGGCCCTTGGCCTAGGCAAGGAGTGCGACCGCCTAGGGCCCGCCAGAAAAGGGGTCCATATCTTGTGTATGTGTATACTCCTGTGTATATATTACAGTTATTAGTAGGAGTAGTAGGAGTAGTTAGTTAGAGCATCTCCAACAGCCGCGCTATACTAGCGCCGCGCCGCAAAAAAAACAGTTTTAGCGCGCGCGCAACGCGGCGGGCAGCTCCAGCGGGCGCACAAAAACGGCACGCGCGGCATATATTGTTCAGCGCGCTGGACGAAACGCAATCACGCGCGGTGTATTTGGGGCGCCCGCTTCCGCGCGCGCCAGACTCGAACGCTCGCGCGAAAGTCTCTCCTCTCCTCTTCCTCCTACGCACCGCGCGCGCCGTTGCCGGCGCCCTGCCACCGCACCCATGGACGCGCACACCGGCACCCCGCTCACCCCGTTGTACAGCCCCCCCCCCCCGGCGCCGTCGCCGCCGCCGCCGCCGAAAACCCTAGCGCGGGGAGCGTTGCCGTCGCCACCGCCGAGGAGAGGAGGGTGGCCGCCGAGGAGAGGAAAGTGGCATTGGAGGAGAGGAAGGTGGGCAAGGAGGAGCGAGCTAAGTTGTTGGTGTTGGAATTATGCCCTAGAGGCAATAATAAATATAGTTATTATTATAATTCCTGTATCAAGATAATCGTTTATTATCCATGCTATAATTGTATTGAATGAAGACTCATTTACATGTGTGGATACATAGACAAAACACTGTCCCTAGCAAGCCTCTAGTTGGCTAGCCAGTTCATCAAAGATAGTCAGTGTCTTCTGATTATGAACAAGGTGTTGTTGCTTGATAACTGGATCACGTCATTAGGAGAATCACGTGATGGACTAGACCCAAACTAATAGACGTAGCATGTTGATCGTGTCATTTTGTTGCTACTGTTTTCTGCGTGTCAAGTATTTGTTCCTATGACCATGAGATCATATAACTCACTAACACCGGAGGAATACTTTGTGTGTATCAAACGTCGCAACGTAACTGGGTGACTATAAAGATGCTCTACAGGTATCTCTGAAGGTGTTCGTTGAGTTAGTATGGATCAAGACTGGGATTTGTCACTCCGTGTGACGGAGAGGTATCTCGGGGCCCACTCGGTAATACAACATCACACACAAGCCTTGCAAGCAATGTAACTTAGTGTAAGTTGCGGGATCTTGTATTACGGAACGAGTAAAGAGACTTGCCGGTAAACGAGATTGAAATAGGTATGCGGATACTGACGATCGAATCTCGGGCAAGTAACATACCGAAGGACAAAGGGAATGACATACGGGATTATATGAATCCTTGGCACTGAGGTTCAAACGATAAGATCTTCGTAGAATATGTCGGATCCAATATGGGCATCCAGGTCCCGCTATTGGATATTGACCGAGGAGTCTCTCGGGTCATGTCTACATAGTTCTCGAACCCGCAGGGTCTGCACACTTAAGGTTCGACGTTGTTTTATGCGTATTTGAGTTATATGGTTGGTTACCGAATGTTGTTCGGAGTCCCGGATGAGATCATGGACGTCACGAGGGTTTCCAGAATGGTCCGGAAACGAAGATTGATATATAGGATGACCTCATTTGATTACCGGAAGGTTTTCGGAGTTACCGGGAATGACGAATGGGTTCCGGGAGTTCACCGGGGGGGGGGGCAACCCACCCCGGGGAAGCCCATAGGCCTTGAGGGTAGCGCACCAGCCCTTTGTGGGCTGGTGGGACAGCCCAAAAGGGCCCTAGGCGCATTGGAAGAAAAATCAAAGAGAAAAGAAAAAAAGGAGGAGGTGGGAAAGGAAAGAAGGACTCCACCCACCAAACCAAGTAGGACTCGGTTTGGGTGGGAGTCCTTCCCCCCTTTGGCTCGGCCGACCCCCTTGGGGCTCCTTGATCCCCAAGGCAAGGTCCCCCCTCTCCCACCTATATATACGGAGGTTTTAGGGCTGATTTGAGACGACTTTTCCACGGCAGCCCGACCACATACCTCCACGGTTTTTCCTCTAGATCGCGCTTCTGCGGAGCTCGGGCGGAGCCCTGCTGAGACGAGATCATCACCAACCTCCGGAGCGCCGTCACGCTGCCGGAGAACTCTTCTACCTCTCCGTCTCTCTTGCTGGATCAAGAAGGCCGAGATCATCGCCGAGCTGTACGTGTGCTGAACGCAGAGGTGCCGTCCGTTCGGCACTAGATCGTGGGACTGATCGCGGGATAGTTCGCGGGGCGGATCGAGGGACGTGAGGACGTTCCACTACATCAACCGTGTTCACTAACGCTTCTGCTGTACGGTCTACAAGGGTACGTAGATCACTCATTCCCTCTCGTAGATGGACATCACCATGATAGGTCTTCGTGAGCGTAGGAAATTTTTTTATTTCCCATGCGACGTTCCCCAACAGTTGGAATGGGAGAAGCACTTGTTCTTCTTGGACACATCTTTGTGCAATGATGCGCAAAAGGAATATGTCAACCTTGCCCGTGAAGAAGTCTTGATCCAAAAAAGAGCCATGATCCGCGGCATGGGTGGCGGTGGTCTCGGCGGCATGGGTGGCGGTGGTCTCGGCGCCATGGGAGGCATGGGTGGCTTTGGAGCCATGGGATGCATGGGTGCACCTCCGGCCGTCATGGGAGGCATGGATGGCTTTGGAGCACCCTCCGACGCTATGGCCGCCATGGGAGGCATGAGTTTTACTTCTCTCATGGGAGGCATGGGTGCCATGGGTGGAAGGTCTTTCGATGTGCCTCCTCATCACACACATTCCCATGAAGATGTCGTTGAAGATCTTGCCAACACCGTCGGAGCTTCACGTGATGCGGTGCGTGATGAGGTTAGGGAGGAATATTCATCTACGAAGGCGGAAGAATTGTCTTCGGAAGATGAGGACGAAGAGGAGGAAGATGATGATTGATGTGTCTTTCATTTATATGTCTTGAACTTTAGTTTGCATTTTGAACTTGGTTGGATGAACCTTAGTTAGTTAGTTATAAGCAAGAAAAAAAGGGCAACGGTAGCATATAGTAGTAGTTAGTTAGTGATACCATGCTCCAAGGCGGAGATCAAGGCGGATGGCCAGGAGGAGCTGAGACGCGTGCCAGGACGTGGCGGCGGCCGACAGACACGTATCGTACTATGTAACAACACTCCCCACCAAGTTAATTACAGTTAGCTACGTACTCCAAGCTTTTCGGCCGCATGCAGTTAATGGCTACAGTTAGCTACGTTCTCCAAGCTTTTCGGCCGCATGCAGTTAATGGCGGCGATGAAGCAGCATGCAGCGGCACTGTAACTTAGCTCGCTCCTCCATGCCCACCTTCCTCTCGTGTTTTCCAATTTTTATTTTTAACTTGTGGGACGTAGCTGATGCCAGCATGTGTGGGGTGTGCATCGTCCCACAAGAAAAATTGGCTACGATCTGGGCATAGGGTGTGTAAAGGGGCGGTAAGTCTTGGCCCTGCCGCCCACACTAGTTCCTAAGCCAATGGCCCTCGCAGCACGGCTTCCGCGTGTTCTTGATTTTTTATTTTTATTTTTAAAAAGGAGGTTCAAACCCCCGCCTCTACATCAATCGATGTATACGGTCATTTTTTATTAATTATTCAACATAGGTCTAACAAGAACACACATTAAACCATCCGAAGTCACCACTCATGTACACCTACAAAATTCGATAATGTGGAGTGCTCTCACTCCCCATATCTAAAACCGATGCCGTCATCGATACATCCACATAACGTATCGGAACCCACACCCGGGCCAAACGAAGCCGCTCCATCTTCTGCCTCTGTCATCCAACGCTGCTCCACAAACGATGCTCCCAAGAGAGAAACGGCACCGCATTACCGCCATCATTCGATCTAGAAAGTCAGATCTTAGGGTTTCCCCCGAAGCAGTGCCCACCACCAGCAACTGTCCAGGACCCACATAGTGCCCACCATCACTCAGCCCTCAAGGCGACGCCTTCAGAAAGGTCACGACATCAAGGACGCCGCGGCCGCCCATCGGAGTTAGGGTTTTTACCCGAGAGGCAGTGATGTAGGAAGTGGAGGACCAGACGTAGACCAACGTCTCCAGGAAGAAAAACGGCGCCCTTGAGCATCGTCGTCGGCGCGGTCGGCCAGGGCCGACCGATGGGTTTCCCGTTATATGAATCTCCTCCACCAGCTTCATACGCGACCACGCCGGAAACACCAGGAAACCGCATGAGAGAAGCACAAAACGGGTATCTGGATCAATGAAAATCCAATCTGAATAGCGACGAGTACCACCACCCTACGCTAGCCGACGGTGTCCGGGCGCCGGATCTAGAAGGACCTGACCCGAACTCGGCGACGCACGCGAGCTCTTGAAACATAAAATAAAATATTATAGGGCATAATAATAATTATTTTTTGGAGGAAACAAAAGAGGAGAAGTGTGCCGGCGCATGTGGCCGCCCAGCGCTAGGCCCAGCCCATGGAGAGGAGAGGAGAGGAGAGAGAGGAGAGGAGAGGAGAGGAGAGGGGAGGGGAGGGGAGGGGAGAGGAGAGGAGAAGTCGAGCCCGCAGACCGTGACAGGGACGGACAGGGACAGGGACAGGGTGCACGTACGAGTCCCTCTCGGCGGCCTCGTGCAGCATCCAACTATAATATTGGAGTTGTGCTTGTGCTTGCTGCGCGTACGTCTTGCAGTCCAACACGTACGCCCGTGGACGACGTCTTGCACTCGCCGATTCACGCGCGTCCCGGAGGCTCTCCATCTCCTTGCTCTCTCCTGAGTGTCATCGATCTCGGGATGGATGTATGTAATTAACCAGCTGCAATGCTAGAGGAAGATGTGCCCTATGCCTCGCATATACTCTATATGTTGTAATAGGTACTCCTATATGTATTGTACATTTTTTTTTTGAGCGCAAAAAAGAACTATATATATGTATTGTGTATCGTCATGAGTGGTTTGTTTTGCTTTGTTTTAATTCTCTTATTTGAGCGCTGTTGTAATATATTGATTAGATTACATTAAGATTTGATTATTCCTTGCGGCCTGCGTGCGCGCGGGGTGTTGTTTGCTTTATACTTTGCTTTGATCCTCCATGCATGCATACACCCCCAAACCAAACTAATGCAGCAGCAGCAGCAGCAGCAGCACCTTCACGTCTTAAATATTCTCCTCCTCCTTCTCCTTCTCCTTTTCCTTCTCTCGCAGAAGCAGAAACAGAAGCAGAAGATCAATCTGGATCCATCCATCATCATATGAGCTTTAATTAGAAGAGCTGCTGCGGACAAATGCCGCCGCCTCAAACATCAACAGCAGCAGCAGCCGTAGACGTACCAGGAGGAGGAGGTGGTCGGAGCCGCGCTCGTCGCATCGCGCACCGCACGAGGGACAGCTGCGTGTCCGTCTTGTGCAGCACTCTCTGCTCCGTCCTATTGGCCGTCATCCTGGTGGCCGGCGTGGCCCTCTTCGTGGCCTGGCTGAGCCTCCGCCCGCACCGGCCGCGCTTCGCCCTCGCCTCCTTCTCCCTCTCCGGCCCGGTCCCGGGTGGCAAGGCCGCATTCAACGTGTCGGACCGCAACCCCAACCGCCACATCGGCATCTACTACGACGGCGCCACGCGTGCCTCCCTCCGCTTCTACGACGCGCTGGTGGCATCCGGCCCGGCCTTCCCCGCCGGCTGGTACCAGCCCAACATGACCACCGTCTCCGTCGCCGGCGTGCTCGACGTCCTGGGGCCCACGCCCGCCGACCCCGCCGCGTGGCACTCCTTCTCCGCCGCGCTGCAGGCCGGGCGGCTAGCGCTGCGGCTGGAGCTCACCTTCACGGGCGTCCGCTTCAGAGTCACCAGCGTCTTCCAACAGTTGCAGTTGAGAGGCGGCAGGCAAAGGATGCATGTCAAGTGTGATGTGGTCGTCGGCGCCGACGGCAAGCTGCTCCGCGACTCACTCGGAGCGCCATGCGACAGATACTTGTGAAATGAATTCATTCTAATCACTCACCTCTTATATATATATCCTTATTATACGTACGTATATATACTTGCTTCTAATCCTTGTACTGTAAATACGACACTAGTATAGGAGCTAATTAATTTGTGCTACGTACGTCCGAACACCGGAAAGCTAATTGATTCATTTATTAATTTGTCCATCCATTACTTGCTTATTACAATATCGTCACTTACTGTATCATCTACTTCCTCCGCCTCAAAATAACTGTCCCAAGCTTAATACAATTTTGTTCTAATTCTAATACAAAGTTGAGACACTTATTTTGGGACGGGGAAGTACCGGAGAATGGAGCATTTTTCTTTCATTCACATAAGAATGAAGAATGGAGAATGGAGCGGGCATGGGTCGCATCTATTAAGGTTCGAGGATACCAAAATCCTTCTAATCATTCAATCATAGATTGATTCCGTTTGATTTATGCATTAGAATCTCAAGAGTCTACCTCTTCGAAACGAGCTCTCGCTCCAGTCACTACAACAATTAGAGAGAATTTGTCATCGGTCCATTTTTTATGGTCTGCTAGAGGAAGACACACATGATTTGTTGTCGTCCGCGTTCAAAAAGCAGACGGTAAAGAAAAAGCCTCAGAACAAAGATGGTTTTTTAACGTTAGTTCATTCTTTGTCGTCTGTTGATGGACGACACAGATGATTTGTTGCCGTCCGCTTTCAAAAACAGATGGCAAACAAAAGCCTCATGGCAAAGATGGTCTTTTAACGTTAGTCCATTCTTTGCCGTCTGCTGGCAGACGACACAGATGATTTGTTGCCGTCCGCTTTCAAAAACAAATGGCAAACAAAAGCCTCATGGCAAAGATGGTCTTTTAACGTTAGTCCATTCTTTGCCGTCTGCTGGCAGACGACACAGATGATTTGTTGTCGTCCGCTTCCAAAAAGCAGACGACAAAGAAAATCCTCACGGCAAAGATGGTTTTTTAACGTAGTCCACTCTTTGCCGTCTGCTGGCAGACGACACAGATGATTTGTTGCCGTCCGCTTCCAAAAACAGATGGCAAGAAAAAGCCTCATGGCAAAGATGGTCTTTTAACGTTAGTCCATTCTTTGCCGTCTGCTGGCAGACGACACAGATGATTTGTTGTCGTCCGCTTCCAAAAAGCAGACGACAAAGAAAATCCTCACGGCAAAGATGGTTTTTTAACGTAGTCCACTCTTTGCCGTCTGCTGGCAGACGACACAGATGATTTGTTGCCGTCCGCTTCCAAAAACAGATGGCAAGAAAAAGCCTCATGGCAAAGATGGTCTTTTAACGTTAGTCCATTCTTTGCCGTCTGCTGGCAGACGACACAGATGATTTGTTGTCGTCCGCTTCCAAAAAGCAGACGACAAAGAAAATCCTCACGGCAAAGATGGTTTTTTAACGTAGTCCACTCTTTGCCGTCTGCTGGCAGACGACACAGATGATTTGTTGCCGTCCGCTTCCAAAAACAGATGGCAAGAAAAAGCCTCATGGCAAAGATGGTCTTTTAACGTTAGTCCATTCTTTGCCGTCTGCTGGCAGACGACACAGATGATTTGTTGTCGTCCGCTTCCAAAAAGCAGACGACAAAGAAAATCCTCACGGCAAAGATGGTTTTTTAACGTAGTCTACTCTTTGTCGTCTGCTCGCGGACGACACAGATGATTTATTGTTGTCCATTTTCAAAAAGCAGACGGCAAAGATAAGCCTCATGGCAAAGATGGTTTTTTTAACGTTATTTCATTCTTTGCCGTGTGCTGGCGGACGACACAGATGACTTGTCATCGTCCGCTTCCGAAAAGTAGATGACAAAAGAAAATCCTCACGGCAAAGATGGTTTTTTAACGTTAGTCCACTCTTTGTTGTCTGCTGGCGGACGACACAGATGATTTGTTGCCGTCCGTTTCCAAAAGCAGACGGCAAAGAGAATCCTCATGGCAAAGATGGTTTTTTAACGTCAGTCTATTCTTTATCATCTATTAGCAGATGACAAAAAGCCAAATAACAGATGCCAAAGATTTTCCATATGTTATTGTCTGCTAGAAAACGATAAAAAGCCAAATAGCATATGACAAAGATTTTCCATTCTTTATCGTCTGCTAGCAAACGACAAAGAGCCAAATATAAGACAATTGTTTGCCCTCAGTTTCAAACAATTGTAGGCAAAATAATATTATTGAGTTATTTTTAATGCAAACAAGGTCTAAATTATTTGAAATTTGGCGTGGTATTGCTTTATGATTCCTAGAAGATGTATAAAAAGTTTAAGAAAATTTACTAAATTTTCAGTTATTTATTTTGTCAATATAATTAATAGGGTAAACAAGCACAAAAAGCTTGTCGGTTTCTTATTGGATGAGACTAACTTCTGCTGGATCGATGACGTGGCAGCCACCCCACCATGCATCGCATGCACCAGCCAGAATCCACCACCACACGCACGTACAACGCCACTCCGTGCATCTCCCTCCTTCATGTCCGGCGACCACCCCAACCGCAGTGCTTCCCTGTCAACAACAAGAAGAAGAAGACTAGGTAGAAGAAGAAGAAATGTAGAGCCTTTTTGCTTTGCTTCACAAGTGTCCCTTGGATGTAGTTTCAATGGCAGATATGAGGGGGCCAGTTACAACGTGACTTCCTAGAGGCAAGTCACTAAATCTCAGTCTGTAGGGATTGGGCAAAACTCTCCAAACAGAGTACTGCACTAGCTGGGTTTATTAGTTGACCGATACCACGATCTGCCAGGACCGGTTTTCAAATAAAATAATTTATTAAAAATCAGTCATGAATGTTACGAGTATAGTAAAATATTTTTCATTGATAGACTCATCTTGATACAGAAAATCAGTAGTACTTAATATTAAATAGAGTAAAGTGAAGTTCGCTCTACAAATTATTACAACATGTTTAAGTCTCACACGGACGGATATGTTACATTGGTAAAGGGATAAATAACCCTACTGCTCGTAACAAAAGGGGCACGTCACATCAGAGTAATGTGACATGACAAGTAGTACTACGCGCCAAGCATCAGAGTGAGGCTTGACGATTTATTCGTGGTCGTGGAAGCGGTGAAATAATATAGCGGCGGACTCTCAGATCGCAAGACTGACTGGGACTCCTCTAGACGTCGGACTCACTATCAAACTCTTCATTTATGAGGTCTCCTTCATCCATATCTGGCCATATCAACAAGCGAGTGAGTACTTCGAAAAGTACTCACAAACAGTTTGCACAAAAGATGAGATGCATGTAGCAAATTTTTAATATGCATGATTCAGATCACAATTTATCATAATAGAGGTGTTAGTAGCAGTTAAGTTAGTGGATAAGTCAGACGGTAATCCTTTTGAAATATCCAAACAAAAAATAAAATGCACCAATCGGGTGTCTGGAGCGACGGCTTGAAAGCTTAACAGGTAAATAAATCAACACCGTCGGGTGTCTAAGCGACACCTCATACAGAGCATCAAATAAATAAAAAGCCACAGTCGGACGTCTTAGCTACACCGAAGAAAGGGCACAAAATAAATAACAAGACGCAGTCGGGCGTCTTAGCGACATCGCAGAAAGGGCATAAAATAAATAACAAGCCGCAGTCGGACATCTTAGCGACACCACAAAAATGGCATAAAATAAATAACAAGCCGTAGTCGGGCGTCTTAGCGACACCACAGAAAGGGCATAAAATGAATAACAAGCCGCAGTCAGGCGTCTTAGCGACACCACACAAAGGACATAAAATAAATAAAGGATTATCGGGTGGTACAACCAACCTTAAGGATAATCTTAGAACCAGGATATTAATAGTAAGTTTTTCACAACACCGTTAGATGTCCATAACCATCACCATTAAACCATACTTGTGCTCCAGAGACCGACACTTGACCTGTCAAATGACTGTCCTTGACCGTGGACATGGCTACTCGAATAGTTTTGACTCTGCAGAGGGTGTACTCTTTACCCATAGCTCATGGGTTCCGATGGTCAATATGACTAATCCCGCATACGGTATTTTAGAAGCAGACGCTCAAAATCAGCAAACACCCATTTTACCCCCGCGAAGACCAGCTTCACCCGGACTACGCGACTAGGGAAAACCATAAGACGGGGAGGCTCCAACCTCGACTAGCATGGGATCAAATTTATACCACGTGCTACAAGGGAGTGCCCTCCATCTCGGTCCGAGACCGGAAACACCCATGCTGTTGGGGAACGTCGCATGGGAAACAAAAATTTTCCTACGCGCACGAAGACCTATCATGGTGATGTTCATCTACGAGAGGGGATGTGTGATCTACGTACCCTTGTAGACCGTACAGCAGAAGCGTTAGTGAACGCGGTTGATGTAGTGGAACGTCCTCACGTCCCTCGATCCGCCCCGCGAACCGTCCCGCGATCAGTCCCACGATCTAGTGCCGAACGGACGGCACCTCCGCGTTCAGCACACGTACAACTCAACGATGATCTCGGCCTTCTTGATCCAGCAAGAGAGACGGAGAGGTAGAAGAGTTCTCCGACAGCGTGACGGCGCTCCGGAGGTTGGTGGTGATCTTATCTCAGCAGGGCTCTGCCCGAGCTCCGCAGAAACGCGATCTAGAGGAAAAACCGTGGAGGTATGTGGTCGGGCTGCCGTGGAAAAGTCGTCTCAAATCAGCCCTAAAACCTCCGTATATATAGGGGGAGGAGGGGGAGCCTTGCCTTGGGGTCCAAGGACTCCCAAGGGGGTCGGCCGAGCCTAAGGGGGGAACCCTCCCCTTCCAAACCGAGTCCAACTAGGTTTGGAAGGAGGAGTCCTTCCCCCTTTTCCCACCTCCTCTTTTTTTTTCTTCTTTTCTCTTTGATTTTCTTCCTATGGCGCATAGGGCCTTCTTGGGCTGTCCCACCAGCCCACTAAGGGCTGGTGCGCCACTCCCAAGGCCTATGGGCTTCCCCGGGGTGGGTTGCCCCCCCGGTGAACTCCCGGAACCCATTCGTCATTCCCGGTACATTCCCGGTAACTCCGAAAACCTTCCGGTAATCAAATGAGGTCATCCTATATATCAATCTTCGTTTCCGGACCTTTCCGGAAACCCTCGTGACGTCCGTGATCTCATCCGGGACTCCGAACAACATTCGGTAACCAACCATATAACTCAAATACGCATAAAACAACGTCGAACCTTAAGTGTGCAGACCCTGCGGGTTCGAGAACTATGTAGACATGACCCGAGAGACTCCTCGGTCAATATCCAATAGCGGGACCTGGATGCCCATATTGGATCCTACATATTCTACGAAGATCTTATCGTTTGAACCTCAGTGCCAAGGATTCATATAATCCCGTATGTCATTCCCTTTGTCCTTCGGTATGTTACTTGCCCGAGATTCGACCGTCAGTATCCGTATACCTATTTCAATCTCGTTTACCGGCAAGTCTCTTTACTCGTTCCGTAATACAAGATCCCGCAACTTACATTAAGTCACATTGCTTGCAAGGCTTGTGTGTGATGTTGTATTACCGAGTGGGCCCCGAGGTACCTCTCCGTCACACGGAGTGACAAATCCCAGTATCGATCCATACTAACTCAACGAACACCTTCGGAGATACCTGTAGAGCATCTTTATAGTCACCCAGTTACGTTGCGATGTTTGATACACACAAAGTATTCCTCCGGTGTCAGTGAGTTATATGATCTCATGGTCATAGGAACAAATACTTGACACGCAGAAAACAGTAGCGACAAAATGACACGATCAACATGCTACGTCTATTAGTTTGGGTCTAGTCCATCACGTGATTCTCCTAATGACGTGATCCAGTTATCATGCAACAACACCTTGTTCATAATCAGAAGACACTGACTATCTTTGATCAACTGGCTAGCCAACTAGAGGCTTGCTAGGGACAGTGTTTCGTCTATGTATCCACACATGTATTTAAGTCTTCATTCAATACAATTATAGCATGGATAATAAACGATTATCTTGATACAGGAATTATAATAATAACTATATTTATTATTGCCTCTAGGGCATAATTCCAACACATGCCCCCTGACCGGATGACTGGATTTAGTCTAGGGCCATGGATACCTTCATCCCGACCCCTCTACTTGGTGTGTAACTGAGAATAGGCCTACGACCGACTATACCAAATCCTCTTTCAGGAAACGGTGGCACCACGATAATAAAGGTAAGACACTGACAAGACTCGATCTAGGTCAATACTAGAGTTATCACTTTCTTTCCATCATTGTCATGCACTCGCCATGACCAGGCCACAACCTATCACGTTCTGCGTGACTAGTTTATCCGCGGCCTCTCACAATCATAACTTGCCATAGTCATATATCAACTTTGTTTATGAGAGATGTAGTATGCTTGATTAATGCAATGTATGAATTTAAATTTGTTAGTGAGCAAGCAACACATCAAAAGTTCAAACATGCTTGCCTGGTTCCACGTAGTCAGGATCGAGCTCGGTGAAGTTAACGTCGGTGTTTCCTTCGTTGGAATCTACGTTATACAACATATATCATTGTAAGAGCTAAAGCCTAGCTACTGTCTCCAAACAATTTTTAAATAAATCTGAAAATAAACTAGACCATCAGAGAAAGATTTTGGAAAAAGAATCAATTGAAAAGCTTTTATAGATTAAAAGTTATTTGCAAAACAAAATCAGGGACCATTCTGTAATAAAACAGAATCTGGCTAGGGGCTAGCCTAAGAAAACTCAAAGCGCCAGAAGGGGTATGCGTCAACCCGCAGCGAAGACGACTTCTGCAAAAAGCGCATTCAAAGAAAACGATTCACAAAAGAAAAGAACTCTGACAGGGGGTCCCCACCCTGTCATGTTCGAATCTCACCGATGCCAGAGGCGTGTGGTGGTCGCCGGCGGCGATAGACGAAGGGAAAGAGCAAGCTGAGGGCATCTGCACACTCACCGAGTTCCTGTGCGTCGATGGGAGGTGGATTGGGTTGAAGGGGATGCTCTACGTTGACGGCGGCCTTGCTCCGACGGACGACGGTGTCGGGCACCACCGAATCTCACCGAAGAGCTGGCCTACGACCAAATTGGAGGTTGGCTTAGGAGGAGGAGCTCACTAGGAAGCTACTGAGAGGCTGTGGGGCTCACCTCTCCGCTCACCTTGCTCGAATGACGTCGATACCAGGAGCGGATCGAAGTGGCCGGAGTCGGATAAGAAGGCCTCTCCGAGGCCCTTCTCTCGCTTGGGCAAGGCTTCAGAGTGAGGAGGGAAGGAGGTGGAGTGGATGAGGGGTTCGGTAGCAAAGGAGGGGTTATATTTATAGAGGCCTGACAAGGGTGCCGCGGAGCTTAACTCTGGCTTACAATTCCGGTGATTCTGGGTCTTAATCAGATGGTTAGGTGGTCGGGTTAGTACCTACTCAACAAAGGGGTTCCATTTTCGGTCAAAGGTCGATCAACCATCGGCGCAAGAAGCGGGTCGACGGTGCGGTCCTCCGTGTGCACGGCGGGAGCAGAGGTCGTGCTCTGCGCTGCCCAAGACATGGAGACCGTTGGAAATATGCCCTAGAGGCAATAATAAAATGGTTATTACTATATTTCCGTGTTCATGATAATTGTCTATTGTTCATGCTATAATAGTATTAACCAGAAATCGTAATACATGTGTGAATACATAGACCACACCATGTCCCTAGTGAGCCTCTAGTTGACTAGCTCGTTGATCAATAGATGGTCATGGTTTCCTGACCATGGACATTGGATGTCGTTGATAATGGGATCACATCATTAGGAGAATGATGTGATGGACAAGACCCAATCCTAAGCATAGCACAAGATCGTGTAGTTCGTCTACTAGAGCTTTTCTAATGTCAAGTATCATTTCCTTAGATCATGAGATTGTGCAACTCCCGGAAACAGTAGGAATGCTTTGGGTGTATCAAACGTCACAACGTAACTGGGTGGCTATAAAGGTGCAGTACAGGTATCTCCGAAAGTGTCTGTTAGGCTGGTACGAATCGAGACTCGGATTTGTCACTCCATGTGACAGAGAGGTATCTCTCGGTCCACTCGGTAATACATCATCATAATGAGCTCAATATGACTAACGAGTTAGACACGAGATCATGTGTTACGGAACGAGTAAATAGACTTGCCAGTAACGAGATTGAACAAGGTATGGGGATACCGACGATCGAATCTCGGGCAAGTAACATACCGATGGACAAAGGGAATTGTATACGATATTGATCAAATCCCCGACATCGTGGTTCATCCCATTAGATCATCGTGGAACATGTGGGATCCAATATGGGTATCCAGATCCCGCTATTGGTTATTGGCCGGAGAGGTGTCTCGGTCATGCCTGCATGGCTCCCAAACCCGTAGGGTATACACACTGAAAGGACGTGGATGTCGCCTAGAGGGGGGGTGTGAATAGGCGCTTTAAAATAATTACGGTTTAGGCTTGAACAAATGCGGAATAAAACTAAGGTTTAATTTGTCAAGCACAAAACCTACAACAACTAGGCTCACCTATGTGCACCAACAACTTATGCTAAGCAAGATAAACAACTAAGAGATAGCAAGATATATGACAATAAACAATATGGCTATCACAAAGTAAAGTGCATAAGTAAAGGGTTCGGGTAAGAGATAACCGAGGCACGCGGAGACGATGATGTATCCCGAAGTACACACCCTTGCGGATGCTAATCTCCGTTGGAGCGGTGTGGAGGCACAATGCTCCCCAAGATGCCACTAAGGCCACCGTAATCTCTTCACGCTCTCGCACAATGCAAGATGCCGTGATTCCACTAAGGGACCCTTGAGGGCGGTCACCGAACCCGTACAAATGGCAAACCTTGGGGGCGGTCACCGATACCCGTAGAAATTGCTCGGGGCGATCTCCACAACCTAATTGGAGACTCCGATGCTTGCCCGGAGCTTTACACCACAATGATTGAGCTCCGAGACACAACCAAGCTTCTAGGATGCCAAAGCATCCACGAAGAACAATATCTAGGGTATTAAGTACCAAAGTAATAAGCTTCTCAAACTTCACTTCCACGAATCACCGTGGAGAACTCAAACCGATGCAACTAATGCAATGGCAAGAACACAAGAAGTGGACAAGTCCCTCACACTCAAATCTCTCCACAACAACAAAAGTTATGAAGAAATATGAGAGGAAGAACAAGGAGCTCACAAAGAACTCCAAGATCAAGATCCAAATGGTTCCCCTCACATAGAGGAGAAAGTGATTGGTGGAGATGTGGATCTAGATCTCCTCTCTCTTTTCCCTCAAGAACAAGCAAGAATCATTGGAGGGATTGAGAGTTAGCAAGCTCGAAGAAGGTCAACAATGGGGGAAGAACACGAGCTAAACAGATAAGGTTCAATGGGGAAGAAGACCCCCTTTTATAGGTGGGGAAAAATCCAACCGTTAAGCCTCACAGCTCGCACAGAGCGGTACTACCGCTCTCGGTAGGTTCAACAACCATGCCGATGTCAAAAAGTATGCAAAAAACAGTCCGCCAGAGCGGTACTACCGGTAGTAAAAAATTACTACCGCTCCGGGGGCGGTACTACCTCTCCGGGGGCGGTACTACCGCTCGCACGAGGAGCGGTACTACCGCTGGATACTGAAACTGCTATAACTTTCGCATACGGACTCCGAATTCAACGAAACCAAGTTTGTTGGAAAGCTAACGACATGGGATAACACAATATTGATATAAATATCAATAAGAAGCAAGTGAGAAAAGTCCCATAAGAAAATGGTGAGAACCCTTCTTCGAATAAGACCGGTAAAAACTCCCAACATCGAAAACATCATAGAAGATGCATATGGACTCCGTTTTCGATGAACTCGAGCTTGTCATGAAGATGAACATAAGGTCTAAAACTCACAAATAGAAACACCAAACAAAAACCAAGAAGTATGATGCAAGGATGCAAATTGTTTGAGCTCTCAACGAACGATATGATCAAGCTACTCACTTGAGAGCCCCCTTGACAGTACGACAATCTATCTAAAACAGAAAACCTATCAAGGGCAAACCTATACCTTGCACCTCGTCCTATTGAGCTAGATGACGATGATCTTGGCTTCCTCAAGATGGACCACCTTTCTTGATTGCGTTGGCTTGATGAAGACTAGTTGATTGCTCCCCCATACACACTATGGGTAAGCCGCTCTTTAGCATATCTTCACAAGTCCATTGCCACCAAATGGACGGCAAGCATCAAGCATGATATATTCATGCTAATCCAGTTGAACTTGCACACCGCAATCTTGATGACGATCAGCACTTGACGTCATCCTTCATGGGTTGTATGAGATCTTCCTTTTGACGCAAGCCCATGGAAGCACACCTAACCCCCACATAGAACTCTCACAAAGACCATGGGTTTGTACACAAACATGTATTGGACAATGCTTACCATACCATGGGATCACTTGACCCCTCTCGGTACATGTTGTACGCTTTGTGTGTTGATCATCTTGATTTACTCTTTGTCTGAGATCTTGATCAACCTTGTGTCTCTATGACCATTCTTTGGATAATACCTCGAATACCATCTTGGTCATCATATGAACTCCTTGAACCCAACAGATGGACTTCAAGAAGTGCCTATGGACAAATCCTATAAATATAACTTAAGGCAACCATTAGTCCATAGGAATTGTCATCAATTACCAAAACCACATATGGAGATATATGCTCTAACAATCTCCCCCATTTTGGTAATTGATGACAACCACTTCAAGAGAGTTTATATAAGGAAATAAGCATAACCAAGCGCACACATACAAAGCAATAATGCATGCGTGCAAGATGTAAATGCTTACGCAATAAAAGCAAAACCCTCTAAACATATCCAAAGTAAACTCTCTAAACTTCTCCCCCATTGGCATCGATTGCCAAAATAGACGAAAAGTTTAGAAAGCCAATATAGTAGGTGGTCATCCAAAAAGTGTGTACTTCTCAGCAAATGAGTGCAAAGAAATACACAAATACAATGATAAGTAGTTAGAGGAAAACAAACTATATTGAGGACCCAAAGATTGCAAAAAGAAGTATCGTATGGCACAAAGACATACATAATAGAAGCAAGCAATCAAAAGATACCATATGGAACAAACAATCACATGGTCCTTCGAACCACATGAATAAAAGATACTATGATAAAGGCAAAGGAGTGTTTTATCAAAACTAGAGAAGCTCCCCATGATTTGTGCACTAATAAGAGATTTTTGTATTTGATACAAGTGCACAAAATAGGATCGTTGCTCCCCCAAAATCAATAAAGACACACAACGAGTGCAAGAAGATAGATGGGACAATAAGCATATCACTTGCACAAAACAAATGGTTGAGCAACATGTAAAAGAAGCAACGTAAGAATAGGCTCAACCAAAATAATGTGTGTGAGTCATGGCAAAGCACTTGAGAAGACTAAGATAAGGATGAGCATTACTCATCAACATAGTCTTGGTGAAATGAGAAACAAAGTGCAAGACATATCATTCCCACACACACATACTCGAAAATGGGTTCACAAGCTTACTAATAAACAAAATAAGAACCAATGCGTGTGACAACCCATGGTGAAGATAGGAAATAAGAACCTTGTCAAGAGGAGGAATACCAATCGAAATGGCAAAACCCTCATCAAGACAAGCATGAGGAAAAATAATCTTCAAGGCCAAAGAGTGCATCAAGATGTAGGAAAATAAGATACGCACTCAAGACAAATCCTTTCACGAAGCCACCAAAACTAAAAAAGGAAATGCAACGGTGGACGTGAAAGAAAAGAGGATATCAATTAGAGATGTAACTTCTCTCATGTGTAAAAGATTCTAAGTAGAAGACAATCATGATGATATATATCCACAAAGAAGGATGTACACACGAAATGGTTACAAGAAGGAACAAACAAGATATCCAAAAGGAAGTCATAAATATATCAATAAGATCTTTGCTTGGAAGCATAACACATGGCCTAATATTTTCTTGTTGTACAATATGAAATTCCAACATACGAATATCAAAGACATCCCAACTAGCAATAAGACATCATCGTTTGGATGCTTTGAGAAAGGAAACAAGTACTACAAGAACGAATCAAGAGATTCATGCCATGATGCAACCTGAAAAAAAGACAGGTTTGGGCCTTTGCAAGAAATGAATGCATGAAGTAGATACTTGTTACCGAGACAACAATGGATTGATGTAGTAGATAGTTGTTCGTTGATCATCCTAACTTGGCTCCAATAATCACATGGTCTCAACACCTTCCTTGTAGGTGAACAGAGCATCCAACGCATCTCCAACTTTTCCTGGAACAACAAAACAAACAAAATGGTGCCCAAGCTCATTGGGACCAAAGAGTTATAAATCCAACAATACATAGGACAAACTGTTGGGGAACGTCGCATGGGAAACAAAAATTTTCCTACGCGCACGAAGACCTATCATGGTGATGTCCATCTACGAGAGGGGATGAGTGATCTACGTACCCTTGTAGATCGTACAGCAGAAGCGTTAGAGAACACGGTTGATGTAGTGGAACGTCCTCACGTCCCTCGATCCGCCCCGCGAACAATCCCGCGATCAGTCCCACGATCTAGTACCGAACGGACGACACCTCCGCGTTCAGCACACGTACAGCTCGACGATGATCTCGGCCTTCTTGATCCAGCAAGAGAGACGGAGAGGTAGAAGAGTTCTCCGGCAGCGTGACGGCGCTCCGGAGGTTGGTGATGATCTTGTCTCAGCAGGGCTCCGCCCGAGCTCCGCAGAAACGCGATCTAGAGGAAAAACTATGGAGGTATGTGGTCGGACAGCCGTGAGAAAGTCGTCTCAAATCAGCCCTAATTGCTCCATATATATAGGAGGAGGGAGGGGGACCTTGCCTTGGGGTCCAAGGAACCCTCAAGGGGTCGGCCGAGCCAAGGGGGGGGGGAGGACTCCCCCCCCAAATCGAGTTGGACTTGGTTTGGTGGGAGGAGTCCCCCTCCCTTCCCACTTCCTCCCTCTTTTTTCTTTTCTTTTCCTTTGATTCTTTATTCTTGGCGCATAGGCCCCCTTGGGGCTGTCCCACCAGCCCACTAAGGGCTGGTGTGTCTCCCCAAAGCCTATGGGCTTCCCCGGGGTGGGTTGCCCCCCCCGGTGAACTCCCGGAACCCATTCGTCATTCCCAGTACATTCCCGGTAACTCCGAAAACCTTCCGGTAATCAAATGAGGTCATCCTATATATCAATCTTCGTTTCCGGACCATTCCGGAAACCCTCGTGACGTCCGTGATCTCATCCGGGACTCCGAACAACATTCGGTAACCAACTATATAACTCAAATACGCATAAAACAACGTCGAACCTTAAGTGTGCAGACCCTGCGGGTTCGAGAACTATGTAGACATGACCCGAGAGACTCCTCGGTCAATATCCAATAGCGGGACCTGGATGCCCATATTGGATCCTACATATTCTACGAAGATCTTATCGTTTGAACCTCAGTGCCAAGGATTCGTATAATCCCGTATGTCATTCCCTTTGTCCTTCGGTATGTTACTTGCCCGAGATTCGATCGTCAGTATCCGCATACCTATTTCAATCTCGTTTACCGGCAAGTCTCTTTACTCATTCCGTAATACAAGATCCAGCAACTTACACTAAGTTACATTGCTTGCAAGGCTTGTGTGTGATGTTGTATTACCGAGTGGGCCCCGAGATACCTCTCCGTCATACGGAGTGACAAATCCCAGTCTTGATCCATAGTAACTCAACTAACACCTTCGGAGATACCTGTAAAGCATCTTTATAGTCACCCAGTTACGTTGCGACGTTTGATACACACAAAGCATTCCTTCGGTGTCAGTGAGTTATATGATCTCATGGTCATAGGAACAAATACTTGACACGCAGAAAACAGTAGCAACAAAATGACACGATCAACATGCTACGTCTATTAGTTTGGGTCTAGTCCATCACGTGATTCTCCCAATGACGTGATCCAGTTATCAAGCAACAACACCTTGTTCATAATCAGAAGACACTGACTATCATCGATCAACTGGCTAGCCAACTAGAGGCATGCTAGGGACGGTGTTTCGTCTATGTATCCACACATGTAAATGAGTCTTCATTCAATACAATTATAGCATGGATAATAAACTATTATCTTGATACAGGAATTATAATAATAACTATACATTTATTATTGCCTCTAGGGCATAATTCCAACAGTCTCCCACTTGCACTAGAGTCAATAATCTAGCCCTCACATCACCATGTGAATTACATTGTAATAATCTAACACCCATACAGTTGTGGTGTCGATCATGTTTTGGCCGTGGAAGAGGTTTAGTCAGCGGGTCTGCTACATTCAGATCCGTGTGCACTTTGCATATATTTACGTCCTCCTCCTCGCCGTAGTCGCGGATGAGGTTGAAGCGTCGTTTGATGTGTCTGGTCTTCTTGTGAAACCTTGGTTCCTTTGCTAAGGCAATGGCACCAGTATTGTCACAGAACAAGGTTATTGGATCCAGTGCACTTGGCACCACTCCAAGATCCGTCATGAACTGATTCATCCAGACACCCTCCTTAGCCGCCTCCGAGGCAGCCATGTACTCTGCTTCACATGTAGAATCTGCTACGACGCTTTGCTTGGAACTGCACCAGCTTACTGCACCCCCATTAAGAATAAATACGTATCCGGTTTGCGACTTAGAGTCGTCCGGATCTGTGTCAAAGCTTGCATCGACGTAACCTTTTACGGCGAGCTCTTCGTCACCTCCATACACGAGAAACATCTCCTTAGTCCTTTTCAGGTACTTCAGGATATTCTTGACCGTTGTCCAGTGATCCACTCCTGGATTACTCTGGAACCTACCTGCCATACTTATGGCCAGGCTAACATCCGGTCTAGTGCACAGCATCGCATACATGATAGAACCTATGGCTGAAGCATAGGGTACGGAGCGCATATGCTCTCTATCTTCATCAGTTGCTGGGCACTGAGTCTTACTCAATCTCGTACCTTGTAAAACTGGCAAGAACCCTTTCTTGGACTGTTCCATTTTGAACCTTTTCAAAACTTTATCAAGGTATGTGCTTTGTGAAAGTCCCATCAGGCGTTTTGATCTATCCCTATAGATCTTAATGCCTAGAATGTAAGCAGCTTCTCCTAGGTCCTTCATAGAGAAACTTTTATGCAAGTAACCTTTTATGCTCTCCAAAAGCTCTACGTTGTTTCCAATCAGTAATATGTCATCCACATATAATATTAGAAACGCCACAGAGCTCCCACTCACTTTCTTGTAAATACAAGATTCTCCAACCACTTGTATAAACCCAAATGCTTTGATCACCTCATCAAAGCGTTTGTTCCAACTCCGAGATGCTTGCACCAATCCATAAATGGATCGCTGGAGCTTGCACACTTTGTCAGCATTTTTAGGATCGACAAAACCTTCGGGTTGCATCATATACAACTCTTCCTTAAGGAAACCGTTAAGGAACGCCGTTTTGACATCCATCTGCCAGATTTCATAATCGAAAAATGCAGCTATTGCTAACATGATTCTGACGGACTTAAGCATCGCTACGGGTGAGAAGGTCTCATCGTAGTCAACTCCTGGAACTTGTGAAAAACCCTTTGCCACAAGTCGAGCTTTATAAACGATCACATTACCGTCAGCGTCCGTCTTCTTCTTAAAGCTCCATTTGTTCTGAATAGCCTTGCGGCCCTCAGGTAGTATCTCCAAAGTCCACACTTTGTTCTCATACATGGATCCTATCTCGGATTTCATGGCTTCTAGCCATTTGTTGGAATCTGGGCCCACCATTGCTTCTTCATAATTCGCAGGTTCATTGTTGTCTGACAACATGATTGATAAGACGGGATTACCGTACCACTCTGGAGCAGCACGTGATCTCGTCGACCTGCGTGGTTCAACAGAAACTTGAACTGGAGTTTCTTGATCATCATCATTAACTTCCTCCTCAACCGGCGTCGCAATGACAAAGGTTTCCCCTTGCCCTGCGCCACCATCCAGAGGGATGAGAGGTTCGACAACCTCGTCAAGTTCTATCTTCCTCCCACTCAATTCTCTCGAGAGAAACTCCTTCTCGAGAAAAGTTCCGTTCTTAGCAACAAATACTTTGCCTTCGGATTTGAGATAGAAGGTGTACCCAACTGTCTCTTTTGGGTAACCTATGAAGACGCATTTTTCCGCTTTGGGTTCCAGCTTTTCAGGCTGAAGCTTTTTGACATAAGCATCACATCCCCAAACTTTAAGAAACGACAACTTTGGCCTTTTGCCATACCACAGTTCGTATGGTGTCGTCTCAACGGATTTTGATGGTGCCCTATTTAAAGTGAATGCAGCTGTTTCTAATGCATAACCCCAAAAAGATAACGGCAAATCAGTAAGAGACATCATAGATCGCACCATCTCTAACAAAGTACGATTACGACGTTCGGACACACCATTACGCTGTGGTGTTCCAGGCGGTGTTAAATGCGAAACAATTCCACATTGTCTTAAGTGAGCACCAAACTCGAAACTCAGATATTCACCCCCACGATCAGACCGTAGGAACTTGATCTTCTTGTTACGATGATTTTCCACTTCACTCTGAAATTGCTTGAACTTTTCAAATGTTTCAGACTTGTGCTTCATCAAGTAGACATAACCATATCTACTTAAATCGTCAGTGAAGGTGAGGAAATAACGATATCCGCCACGTGCCTCTACGCTCATTGGACCACACACATCGGTATGTATGATTTCCAACAAGTCACTTGCACGCTCCATTGTTCCGGAGAACGGAGTCTTAGTCATCTTGCCCATGAGGCATGGTTCGCACGTGTCAAGTGAATCAAAGTCAAGTGACTCCAAAAGTCCATCAGCATGGAGTTTCTTCATGCGCTTTACACCAATATGACCCAAGCGGCAGTGCCACAAAAATATGGCGCTATCATTGTTTACTCTAACTCTTTTGGTCTCAATGTTATGTACATGCGTATCGCTATCAAGATTCAATATGAACAATCCTCTCACATTCGGTGCATGACCATAAAAGATGTTACTCATAGAAATAGAACAACCATTATTCTCAGACTTAAAAGAGTAACCGTCTCGCAATAAACAAGATCCAGATATAATGTTCATGCTCAACGCAGGCACTAAATAACAATGATTTAAGTTCATCACTAATCCCGATGGTAGCTGAAGTGACACTGTGCCGACGGCGATTGCATCAACCTTGGAACCATTTCCTACGCGCATCGTCACTTCGTCTTTCGCCAGCCTTCGTCTATTCCACAGTTCCTGTTTCGAGTTGCAAATGTGAGCAACAGAACCGGTATCGAATACCCAGGCACTACTACGAGAGCCGGTTAAGTACACATCAATAACATGTATATCAAATATACCTGATTTTTCTTTGCCCGCCTTCTTATCTGCCAGATACTTGGGGCAATTGCGCTTCCAGTGACCCATACCCTTGCAATAGAAGCACTCTGTTTCAGGCTTAGGTCCAGCCTTGGGTTTCTTCGGCAGATTGGCAACAGGCTTGCCGTTCTTCTTCGAATTGCCCTTCTTGCCTTTGTCGTTTCTCTTGAAACTAGTGGTCTTGCTCACCATCAACACTTGATGCTCTTTACGGAGTTCAGACTCTGCGACTTTCAGCATCGCAAACAACTCGCCGGGAGACTTGTTCATCCCTTGCATGTTGTAGTTTAACACAAAGCCTTTATAGCTTGGCGGCAGTGATTGAAGGATTCTGTCAGTGATAACTTCTTGGCTTCCTCAAGATGGACCACCTTTCTTGATTGCGTTGGCTTGATGAAGACTAGTTGATTGCTCCCCCATACACACTATGGGTAAGCCGCTCTTTAGCATATCTTCACAACTCCATTGCCACCAAATGGACGGCAAGCATCAAGCATGATATATTCATGCTAATCCACTTGAACTTGCACACCGCAATCTTGATGACGATCAGCACTTGACGTCATCCTTCATGGGTTGTATGAGATCTTCCTTTTGACGCAAGCCCATGGAAGCACACCTAACCCCCACATAGAACTCTCACAAAGACCATGGGTTTGTACACAAACATGTATTGGACAATGCTTACCATACCATGGGATCACTTGACCCCTCTCGGTACATGTTGTACGCTTTGTGTGTTGATCATCTTGATTTACTCTTTGTCTGAGATCTTGATCAACCTTGTGTCTCTATGACCATTCTTTGGATAATACCTCGAATACCATCTTGGTCATCATATGAACTCCTTGAACCCAACAGATGGACTTCAAGAAGTGCCTATGGACAAATCCTATAAATATAACTTAAGGCAACCATTAGTCCATAGGAATTGTCATCAATTACCAAAACCACATATGGAGATATATGCTCTAACAATCTCCCCCATTTTGGTAATTGATGACAACCACTTCAAGAGAGTTTATATAAGGAAATAAGCATAACCAAGCGCACACATACAAAGCAATAATGCATGCGTGCAAGATGTAAATGCTTACGCAATAAAAGCAAAACCCTCTAAACATATCCAAAGTAAACTCTCTAAACTTCTCCCCCATTGGCATCGATTGCCAAAATAGACGAAAAGTTTAGAAAGCCAATATAGTAGGTGGTCATCCAAAAAGTGTGTACTTCTCAGCAAATGAGTGCAAAGAAATACACAAATACAATGATAAGTAGTTAGAGGAAAACAAACTATATTGAGGACCCAAAGATTGCAAAAAGAAGTATCGTATGGCACAAAGACATACATAATAGAAGCAAGCAATCAAAAGATACCATATGGAACAAACAATCACATGGTCCTTCGAACCACATGAATAAAAGATACTATGATAAAGGCAAAGGAGTGTTTTATCAAAACTAGAGAAGCTCCCCATGATTTGTGCACTAATAAGAGATTTTTGTATTTGATACAAGTGCACAAAATAGGATCGTTGCTCCCCCAAAATCAATAAAGACACACAACGAGTGCAAGAAGATAGATGGGACAATAAGCATATCACTTGCACAAAACAAATGGTTGAGCAACATGTAAAAGAAGCAACGTAAGAATAGGCTCAACCAAAATAATGTGTGTGAGTCATGGCAAAGCACTTGAGAAGACTAAGATAAGGATGAGCATTACTCATCAACATAGTCTTGGTGAAATGAGAAACAAAGTGCAAGACATATCATTCCCACACACACATACTCGAAAATGGGTTCACAAGCTTACTAATAAACAAAATAAGAACCAATGCGTGTGACAACCCATGGTGAAGATAGGAAATAAGAACCTTGTCAAGAGGAGGAATACCAATCGAAATGGCAAAACCCTCATCAAGACAAGCATGAGGAAAAATAATCTTCAAGGCCAAAGAGTGCATCAAGATGTAGGAAAATAAGATACGCACTCAAGACAAATCCTTTCACGAAGCCACCAAAACTAAAAAAGGAAATGCAACGGTGGACGTGAAAGAAAAGAGGATATCAATTAGAGATGTAACTTCTCTCATGTGTAAAAGATTCTAAGTAGAAGACAATCATGATGATATATATCCACAAAGAAGGATGTACACACGAAATGGTTACAAGAAGGAACAAACAAGATATCCAAAAGGAAGTCATAAATATATCAATAAGATCTTTGCTTGGAAGCATAACACATGGCCTAATATTTTCTTATTGTACAATATGAAATTCCAACATACGAATATCAAAGACATCCCAACTAGCAATAAGACATCATCGTTTGGATGCTTTGAGAAAGGAAACAAGTACTACAAGAACGAATCAAGAGATTCATGCCATGATGCAACCTGAAAAAAAAAGACAGGTTTGGGCCTTTGCAAGAAATGAATGCATGAAGTAGATACTTGTTACCGAGACAACAATGGATTGATGTAGTAGATAGTTGTTCGTTGATCATCCTAACTTGGCTCCAATAATCACATGGTCTCAATACCTTCCTTGTAGGTGAACAGAGCATCCAACGCATCTCCAACTTTTCCTGGAACAACAAAACAAACAAAATGGTGCCCAAGCTCATTGGGACCAAAGAGTTAGAAATCCAACAATACATAGGACAAACTCCACATACATATGTGCACAAGGATATGGATTTGAATTTCATGCACACTTTAGCCAATTTATGACAAGGTGGAGTTTCCCCTATATATTGGGTCAAAGAAAGAAAGCAAGCAAAAGAAGCTATATATAGTAAATATGCATGCTCAAAGATTTGAAGAATCAACTCAACACAAAGTTGATAATACACAAAAAGACAAGGTATCAAGTGATAATAACATACCAAAAGAAAACCTATCACTTGAAGGATATCAATTATAAGATACCTCAAGGAATGAGATATCCATTGACACATGCCAAATAAAAGGAAACAAGATACCAATTGAAGGAAAACAAACACGAGGTATCTAGTTTCCAAAAGAGAGATAGGTTGCAACAAACCAAACCCTCGACAAATTTTCATGATGGCACAAAGCATCATAAAGAGCAAGACTTGCCTCCCATCAACACACACTTGATGAGGATCAAAAGATTTTATGATGGCGAATAAAGAGAGTGTTCTAAACAAAATAGGATAGCTCCCCCAAGGGATGTAAATTATATAGAATTTGCATTTAAATACAAAATGCACAAGATGGGATCATCACTTTCTCTATATCTATAAAACACTAGACATGTTAAAATAGATCCACAAGAGGCAAGGAAGACAAACGAAACACAAAATCCAATGTAAAGACGATTAACAATTCCTACCACATGATGGGAATACCAACTGTCAAGGACAAGAAGTATTTTGGAAATGATACTCATTGGTAGATTGCAAATATATCCAAGATCATCTTTACCCATAAAACGCAAGCAAATGACACTTGCACAGCAAACATGCCACCTAGGAACAAGATAATTTACAATATCAACACTAAGTGGCAATACCTCAAATGTACACATTCTCTAGGCTTGTAATATGCACATAGCATATTACTCCCCCATAATGTGATAACCCAACAATATTAACAAGTGGAAAATTAAAACCAACAAGAGAGAATTAATGGACCATATAGAATTTGAATTTCTCATGAGTAAGACATACCACATAGAAACGAGATAATCTTGAAATATCAATCCTAAGTGGTATTCCCCATGTATACACATTTATAGGATTGTGAGGTGTGCAAAGCACATCACTCCCCCACAATGGGATAATCCATTAATATCTCACAAGAGCCAACAAAGATACAAACAAGATGCAAAAAGGCTCAATACAAGACTCACATGTACATGATATGCAAACCAACATACACATACTCGATTACTCAACATAAGCAAGTTGGAAGCACAACATGTACAAACACATGCAAGGTACAAAACCACAACATGCAAAGAGGCAAGCAACTAACAATGTAAATAGTTTAAGTACAAGTTACCGTAAGGAGGCACATTGGATATAAGATAGAAACTCGATAATCCAAATGACTTGGCTTGAGAAAATATGAATGATGAAGACCCCTTAATTCTTCATTATGTATCCAAGTCTCTAATGTCCTCCACAAACACCTATTGATCAAGTTTGAGCTTGTTGGTCCCCAACCACGTTGGGTCCTAAGAGGTTAGTCACAATAGGCTTGGCAACCCAAATGGTACTTTTCTTGACACCACTTTGAGTACCAACAAACTTGGCAAACACATTGCCAGCCTTATCCTTCCCAAGTGAATAGATATCATCAATAATGATTGGGTTGGATAAATTACCTCTCGTGCAAGAAGAAGCGAAGTGACCCTTCTCAGGACATAAGTAGCAACATCTACCCTTTAATTTCTTCCCTATTGATTCCTCAACATGAGGAGTGTTGGCTTGGGTCTTCTTGGGAAGGGGCCTTTCTTCAACTTGTAGTTGAGTATGTGAGTGCACTTGTGGCCTCTTCCCTTGTTGCTTGTGACTTTGGGGCTTCTTCTTTAGTGGGCAAGATCTAACATGCTGCCCTTCAATTTTGCACTTGAAGAAAATAATCTTGGACGAATTCTTGACTTGTTCTTGGCCCTTCTTCTTGAAGCTTTTGGACTTATTCTTCTTGTTGGAGTTGAATCCAAGTCCATACTTGTCATTTGGGGATTTTTGCCCACACAAGACATTGTTGAGTGTGGACATTCCTTCATGACTCTTTTCCAAGTCTTTCTTCAAGGAAGTGACTTGGGCCTTGAGCTCTTTGATTTCCTCTACATGGTTAGTATCAACACAAGTACTAGAGGAAGTATAAGCTTCATTGTTAGAGAAACAAGGCGTGGAAAGTAATTCATCACAAGATGTAGCAACATTGTGAGTAGATGAATTACGAAGACTAGCACATGGCAATATAGCTTTTTGACTAGAAGTAGTGCTAATGTCCACATGAGGCTCACTCGATGTTACCTTGGTAGTAATAGCCTCATAAGCTAATTTTAGCACATTATGGGATACTCGAAGATCATCATGAGAGCTTGTGAGCATTACATGACTTTCTTGCAATTTCCCATAATTGCTAGATAGCAACTCGAGTTGAGACCTTAGCTCAACATTCTCCTTCAAAATGGATGCTTCACAAGAAGTAGAATTAGTAGCACAAGCATCATTATTAACAATAAGAGGAGAATGCAACTTGGCAAGCTCTTTAGCATATGAAGCTTCAAGTTGAGCATGAGACTCGGTGAGTTCGATGAGCAAACTCTTAATAGCCTTTGAGCCATTTTCGAGGTGCTCATAGTCCTCAACGAGTTTAGCATGTGCAACTTTAAGCTTATCGTTTTTAGTTCTAAAATCATTAGCCACCTCGAGAGCTCTATCATGGGATTCCTTTAATCTAGATAATTCTATAGCAAAGGTTTCCTCAAGAGATTCCTTGGTTGTTTGTTCATTTTCAAGAGCTTGAGATATCTCCGCGATCTCGTTAGCGTATTCACGCTCATGACCTTCCATTGTCTCAATGATGGCCTCATGCTCCTCGAGATGAGCTTCCAACTCCTCAATGTATTTCTTGCCCTCAGTGGCAATAGACATGATTTCCAAGAAGTTGGAACAAGCAAGTTTATTCTTATAAATAGATTTAAAAATCATTTCACCCTTAATTTTTAAGGATGCAATATTATCACTCTCTTCATCATTATTCTCATCGCCATTATCATCAACATCATCATCATGAGATATATTGGGATTCAAAGTAGGAGATACCTTTGAAGCCTTAGCCATAAGGCAAAAGTGAGTCACAATAGATGATGATGTAGGATCCCTTGAAGCATCATTCAAGGCCACATCTAGTTCCATGGAGTGATGAATTTCCTCTACATTGTTAGCACAACAACTCGAGGAAATATATACATTTTTATCATGGCAACAAGATATAGGAAGCATATCATCATGAGATTTAGTCAAGCAGTTTTTACATGATATGCAAGGACTATCAACACAAGCATGTAAAACATTTAGAGTGCTCGAAGTGTTAATGCCCAAATATGACGCATTGCAATAATATAGTGTTGAAGGATCATCAACAATAAACCCACTATCATCATTGCAATGATCACCACTACTCACCATATCATTACCTTGTGGCAATCCACATGTAGGTGAAGTAGATGAAGTTGAGAAGACCACACTGTTGGAAATATGCCCTAGAGGCAATAATAAATTAGTTATTATTATATTTATTTGTTCATGATAATCGTTTATTATCCATGCTATAATTATATTGATTGGAAACACAGTGCATGTGTGGATACATAGACAAAACACTGTCCCTAGTAAGCCTCTAGTTGACTAGCTCGTTGATTAGAGATGGTCAAGGTTTCCTGACCATAGGCAAGTGTTGTCACTTGATAATGGGATCACATCATTAGGAGAATCATGTGATGGACTAGACCCAAACTAATATACGTAGCATGTTCATTGTGTCATTTTGTTGCTACTATTTTCTGCGTGTCAAGTATTTGTTCCTATGACCATGAGATCATATAACTCACTAACACCGGAGGAATGCTTTGTGTGTATCAAACGTCGCAACGTAACTGGGTGACTATAAAGATGCTCTACAGGTATCTCCGAAGGTGTTCGTTGAGTTAGTATGGATCAAGACTGGGATTTGTCACTCCGTGTGATGGAGAGGTATCTCGAGGCCAACTCGGTAATACAACATCACACACAAGCCTTGCAAGCAATGTGACTTAGTGTAAGTTGCGGGATCTTGTATTACGGAACGAGTAAAGAGACTTGCCGGTAAACGAGATTGAAATAGGTATGCGGATAGTGACGATCAAATCTCGGGCAAGTAACATACCGAAGGACAAAGGGAATGACATACGGGATTATATGAATCCTTGGCACTGAGGTTCAAATGATAAGATCTTCGTAGAATATGTGGGATCCAATATGGGCATCCAGGTCCCGCTATTGGATATTGACCGAGGAGTCACTCGGGTCATGTCTACATAGTTCTCGAACCCGCAGGGTCTGCACACTTAAGGTTCGGCGTTGTTTTATGCGTATTTGAGTTATATGGTTGGTTACCGAATGTTGTTCGGAGTCCTGGATGAGATCACGGACGTCACGAGGGTTTTCGGAATGGTCCGGAAACGAAGATTGATATACAGGATGACCTCATTTGATTACCGGAAGGTTTTCGGAGTTACCGGGAATGTACCGGGAATGACGAAAGGGTTCCGGGTGTTCACCGGGGGGGGGAACCCACCCCGGGGAAGCCCATAGGCCTTGGGGATGGTGCACCAGCCCTTGGTGGGCTGGTGGGACAGCCCAAGAAGGCCATATGCGCCAAAGGATAAGAAATCAAAGAGAAAGAAAAAAAAGGGGAGGTGGGAAAGGAGAGAAGGACTCCACCTTCCAATCCAAGTTGGATTCGGTTTGGAAGGGGAGGACTTCCCCCCTTGGCTCGGCCGACCCCCTTGGGGCTCCTTGAGCCTCAAGGCAAGGCACCTCCCCTCCCACCTATATATACAGAGGTATTAGGGCTGATTTGAGACAACTTTTGCCACGGCAGCCCGACCACATACCTCCACGGTTTTTCCTCTAGATCGCGTTTCTGCGGAGCTCGGGCGGAGCCCTGCTGAGATTAGATCACCACCAACCTCCGGAGCACCGTCACGCTGCCGGAGTACTCATCTACCTCTACGTCTCTCTTGCTGGATCAAGAAGGCCGAGATCATCGTCGAGCTGTACGTGTGCTGAACGCGGAGGTGCCGTCCGTTCGACACTAGATCGTGGGACGGATCGCGGGACGGTTCGTGGGGCAGATCGAGGGACGTGAGGACGTTCCGCTACATCAACCGCGTTCACTAACGCTTCTGCTTTGCGATCTACAAGGGTACGTAGATCAGAAATCCCCTCTCGTAGATGGACATCACCATGATAGGTCTTCGTGCGCGTAGGAAATTTTTTGTTTCCCATGCGACGTTCCCCAACAGTGGCATCATGATCTAGGTTCATGCGTAGATGTCTTCTCGAGTAGAACACAAAAGTTTTTGTGGGCGGTGATGTGCGTTTTGCTGCCGTCCTTAGTCTTTTCTTGATTCCGCGGTATTGTTGGATCGAAGCGGCTCGGACCGACTTTACTTGTACGCTTACGAGAGACTGGTTTCATCGCTACGAGTAACTCCGTTGCTCAAAGATGACTGGCGGGTGTCGGTTTCTCCAACTTTAGTTGAATCGAAATTGACCGAGGAGGTCCTTGGATGAGGTTAAATAGCAATTCATATATCTCCGTTGTGGTGTTTGCGTAAGTAAGATGCGATCCTACTAGATACCCATGGTCACCACGTAAAACATGCAACAACAATTAGAGGACGTCTAACTTGTTTTTGCAGGGTATGCTTGTGATGTGATATGGACAACGATGTGATGTGGTATATTGGATGTATGAGATGATCATGTTGTAATAGTTAATATCGACTTGCACGTCGATGGTACGGCAACCGGCAGGAGCCATTGGGTTGTCTTTAAACTAACGTTTGTGCTTGCAGATGCGTTTACTATATTGCTAGGACGTAGCTTTAGTAGTAATAGCATGAGTAGCACGACAACCCCGATGGCGACACGTTGATGGAGATCATGATGATGGAGATCATGGTGTGACGCCGGTGACAAGAAGATCGTGCCAGTGCTTTGGTGATGGAGATCAAGAAGCATGATGATGGCCATATCATGTCACTTATGAATTGCGTGTGATGTTAATCCATTATGCACCTTATCTTGCTTAGAACGACGGTAGCATTATGAGGTGATCTCTCACTAAAATTTCAAGAAGAAATTGTGTTCTCCCTGACTGTGCACCGTTGCGACAGTTCTTCGTTTCGAGACACCACGTGATGATCGGGTGTGATAGACTCAACGTTCACATACAACGGGTGCAAAACAGTTGCACACGCGGAACACTCGGGTTAAGCTTGACGAACCTAGCATGTGTAGACATGGCCTCAGAACATATGATACCGAAAGGTCGAGCATGAATCGTATAGTTGATATGATTAGCATAGAGATGCTTACCACTGAAACTATTCTCGACTCACGTGATGATCGGACTTGAGATAGTGGATTTGGATCATGTACCACTGAAATGACTAGAGAGATGTACTTTTTGAGTGGGAGTTCTTAAGTAATATGATTAATTGAACTAATTGTCATGAACATAGTCTAATGGTCTTTGCGAATTACGATGTAGCTTGCGCTATAGCTCTACTGTTTTTATATGTTCCTAGAGAAAATTTAGTTGAAAGTTGATAGTAGCAAACTTTGCAGACTGAGTCTGTAAAACCGAGGATTGTCCTCGTTGCTACGCAGAAGGCTTATGTCCTTAATGCACCACTCGGTGTGCTGCACCTCGAGCGTCGTCTGTAGATGTTGTGAACATCTGACATACACGTTTCTGATGACTACACGATAGTTCAGTACAAAATACTTAATGGCTTAGAAGCAAGGCACCGAAGACGTTTTGAAACGTCACGGAACATAAGAGATGTTCTAAAGAGATGAAATTGTGATTTCATGCTTGTGCGCTTGTTAAGAGGTATGATACCTCCAAAAAGATTCTTTGTCCACGAAGTAAAGGAGAAAAGCTCAATCGTTGAGCATGTGCTCAGATTATCCGAGTACGACAATCGCTTGAATCAAGTGGGAGTTGATCTTCTAGATAAGATAGTGATGGTTCTCCAAAGTCACTGCCACCAAGCTGTGAGAGCTTCGTGATGAACTATAACATATCAAGGATAGATACAATGCTCCTTGAGCGATTCGCGATGTTTGACACTGCGAAAGTAGAAATCAAGAAGGAGCATCAATAGTTGATGGTTAGTAAAACCACTAAGTTTCGAGAAAGGCAAGGGCTAGAAGGGATACTTCGTGAAACGGCAAAGCAGTTGCTGCACTAATGAAGAGACCCAGATTAAACCCAAGCCCGGGACTGAGTGCTTCTGTTATGAGGGGAACAGTCACTGAGGCGGAGCAACTCTAGATACTTGGTAGATAAGAAGGCTCGCAAAAGTCAAAAGAAGTATATTTGATATACATGATGTTGATGTGTACTTTACTAGTACTCCTAGTGTTGGAAATATGCCCTAGAGGCAATAATAATTAGTTATTATTATATTTCTTTGTTCATGATAATCGTTTATTATCAATGCTATAATTGTATTGATTGGAAACACAGTGCATGTGTGGATACATAGACAAAACATTGTCCCTAGTAAGCCTCTAGTTGACTAGCTCGTTGATCAAAGATGGTCAAGGTTTCCGGACCATAGGCAAGTGTTGTCACTTGATAACGGGATCACATCATTAGGAGAATCATGTGATGGACTAGACCCAAACTAATAGACGTAGCATGTTGATCGTGTCATTTTGTTGCTACTGTTTTCTGCGTGTCAAGTATTTGTTCCTATGACCATGAGATCATATAACTCACTGACACCGGAGGAATGCTTTGTGTGTATCAAACGTCGCAACGTAACTGGGTCACTATAAAGATGCTCTACAGGTATCTCCGAAGGTTTTCGTTGAGTTAGTATGGATCAAGACTGGGATTTGTCACTCCGTGTGACGGAGAGGTATCTCGGGGCCAACTCGGTAATACAACATCACACACAAGCCTTGCGAGCAATGTGACTTAGTGTAAGTTGCGGGATCTTGTATTACGGAACAAGTAAAGAGACTTGCCGGTAAACGAGATTGAAATAGGTATGCGGATACTGACGATCAAATCTCGGGCAAGTAACATACCGAAGGACAAAGGGAATGACATACGAGATTATATGAATCCTTGGCACTGAGGTTCAAATGATAAGATCTTCGTAGAATATGTGGGATCCAATATGGGCATCCAGGTCCCGCTATTGGATATTGACCGAGGAGTCACTCGGGTCATGTCTACATAGTTCTCGAACCCGCAGGGTCTGCACACTTAAGGTTCGACGTTGTTTTATGCGTATTTGAGTTATATGGTTGGTTACCGAATGTTGTTCGGAGTGCCGGATGAGATCACGGACGTCACGAGGGTTTCCGGAATGGTCCGGAAACAAAGATTGATATATAGGATGACCTCATTTGATTACCGGAAGGTTTTCGGAGTTACCGGGAATGTACCGGGAATGACGAATGGGTTCCGGGTGTTCACCGGGGGGGCAACCCACCCCGGGGAAGCCCATAGGCCTTGGGGATGGCGCACCAGCCCTTGGTGGGCTGGTGGGACAGCCCAAGAAGGCCCTATGCGCCAAAGGATAAGAAATCAAAGAGAAAGAAAAAAAAGGGGAGGTGGGAAAGGAGAGAAGGACTCCACCTTCCAATCCAAGTTGGATTCGGTTTGGAAGGGGAGGACTTCCCCCCTTGGCTCGGCCGACCCCCTTGGGGCTCCTTGAGCCTCAAGGCAAGGCCCCTCCCCTCCCACCTATATATACAGAGGTATTAGGGCTGATTTGAGATAACTTTTGCCACGGCAGCCCGACCACATACCTCCACGGTTTTTCCTCTAGATCGCGTTTCTGCGGAGCTCGGGCGGAGCCCTGCTGAGATTAGATCACCACCAACCTCCGGAGCGCCGTCACGCTGCCGGAGAACTCATCTACCTCTCCGTCTCTCTTGCTGGATCAAGAAGGCCGAGATCATCGTCGAGCTGTACGTGTGCTGAACGCGGAGGTGCCGTCCGTTTGGCACTAGATCGTGGGACGGATCGCGAGACGATTCGTGGGGCGGATCGAGGGACGTGAGGACGTTCCACTACATCAACCGTGTTCACTAACGCTTCTGCTGTGCGATCTACAAGGGTACGTAGATCGGAAATCCCCTCTCGTAGATGGACATCACCATGATAGGTCTTCGTGCGCGTAGGAAATTTTTTGTTTCCCATGCGACGTTCCCCAACACACACG
The DNA here is from genome assembly GCF_904849725.1 of Hordeum vulgare subsp. vulgare. Classification (NCBI taxonomy): domain Eukaryota; kingdom Viridiplantae; phylum Streptophyta; class Magnoliopsida; order Poales; family Poaceae; genus Hordeum; species Hordeum vulgare. The sequence continues at coordinate 587,560,672 of NC_058522.1, read as the reverse complement.
ACCGGAGGTGGAGGGAGAACAATCATTCCCACAAATCTTGGACATACCATATTTATCTTGAAGCTTTGTCCACAACTCATGAGCATCCCGGAATGGCATGAGTTGAAATATAACTACATTGCTCAAAGCATCAAAAAACACATTAGAAGCTTGAGCATTGAGATAAGAGTTTTTCTCATCCTCTAAAGATATGTTTTGAGAATCCTTTGGAGGAGAAAAACCCATATCTACAATTAGCTCTAAACTTGGGTCCAAGACCAGAAAGTAATTAAGCATGCGAATTACCCAAACATCAAAATTTGTGCCATCAAAACTAAGAGTGTCAGTGAATCCTAAACCCCTAGCCGACATCCTTAATCTCTAGGTGGTTAAACCTAATAAAGAGAGACCTAGCTCAGATACGAATTGAAAGGACGTGGATGTCGCCTAGAGGGGGGGTGAATAGGCGCTTTAAAATAATTACGGTTTAGGCTTGAACAAATGCGGAATAAAACTAACGTTTAATTTGTCAAGCACAAAACCTACAACAACTAGGCTCACCTATGTGCACCAACAAATTATGCTAAGCAAGATAAACAACTAAGAGATAGCAAGATATATGACAATAAACAATATGGCTATCACAAAGTGAAGTGCATAAGTAAAGGGTTCGGGTAAGAGATAACCGAGGCACGCGGAGACGATGATGTATCCCGAAGTTCACACCCTTGTGGATGCTAATCTCTGTTGGAGCGGTGTGGACGCACAATGCTCCCCAAGATGCCACTAAGGCCACCGTAATCTCCTCACGCTCTCACACAATGCAAGATGTCGTGATTCCACTAAGGGACCCTTGAGGGGAGTCACCGAACCCGTACAAATGGCAAACCTTGGGGCGGTCACCGATACCCGTACAAATTGCTCGGGGCGATCTCCACAACCTAATTGGAGACCCCGATGCTTGCCCGGAGCTTTACACCACAATGATTGAGCTCCGAGACACCACCAAGCTTGTAGGATGCCAAAGCATCCACGAAGAACAATATCTAGGGTACTAAGTACCAAAGGTAATAAGCTTCTCAAACTTCACTTCCACGAATCACCGTGGAGAATTCAAACCGATGCAACTAAGGCAATGGCAAGAACACACGAAGTGGACAAGTCCCTCACACTCAAATCTCTACACAACAACAAAAGCTATGGAGAAATATGAGAGGAAGAACAAGGAGCTCACAAAGAACTCCAAGATCAAGATCCAAATGGTTCCCCTCACATAGAGGAGAAAGTGATTGGTGGAGATGTGGATCTAGATCTCCTCTCTCTTTTCCCTCAAGAACAAGCAAGAATCATTGGAGGGATTGAGAGTTAGCAAGCTCCAACAAGGTCAACAATGGGGGAAGAACACGAGCTAAAGAGATAAGGTTCAATGGGGAAGAAGACCCCGTTTTATAGGTAGGGAAAAATCTAACCGTTAAGCCTCACAGCCCGCACAGAGCGGTACTACCGCTCATGGAGCGGTACTACCGCTCGGTAGGTTCAGCAACCATGCCGAGGCCAAAAAGTATGCAAAAAACAGTCCGCCGGAGCGGTACTACCGCTCCTGGAGCGGTAGTAAAAAAATTGCTACCGCTCCGAGGGCGGTACTACCTCTCCGGGGGCGGTACTACCGCTGGCACGAGGAGCGGTACTACCGCTGGATACTGAAATTGTTGTAACTTTCGCATACGGACTCCGAATTCAACGAAACCAAGTTTGTTGGAAAGCTAACGACATGGGCTAACACAATCCTGATAGAAATATCAATAATAAGCAAGTGAGAAAAGTCTCATAAGAAAATGGTGAGAACCCTTCTTCGAATAAGACCGGTAAAAACTCCCAACATCAAAAACATCATAGAAGATGCATATGGACTCCGTTTTCGATGAACTAGAGCTTGTCATGAAGATGAACATAAGCTCTAAAACGCACAAATAGAAACACCAAACAAGAACCAAGAAGTATGATGCAAGGATGCAAATGGTTTGAGCTCTCAACGAACGATACGATCAAGCTACTCACTTGAGAGCCCCCCTTGACATTACGACAATCTATCTAAAACAGAAAACCTATCAAGGGCAAACCTATACCTTGCACCTCGTCCTATTGAGCTAGGTGACGATGATCTTGGCTTCCTCAAGATGGACCACCTTTCTTGATTGCGTTGGCTTGATGAAGACTAGTTGATTGCTCCCCCATACACACTATGGGTGAGCCGCTCTTCAGCATATCTTCACAAGTCCATTGCCACCACAATGGACGGCAAGCATCAAGCATGATATATTCATGCTGATCCACTTGAACTTGCACACCGCAATCTTGATGACGATCAGCACTTGACGTCATCCTTCATGGGTTGTATGAGATCTTCCTATAATAGTATTAACCAGAAACCGTAATACATGTGTGAATACATAGACCACACCATGTCCCTAGTGAGCCTCTAGTTGACTAGCTCGTTGATCAATAGATGGTCATGGTTTCCTGACCATGGACATTGGATGTCGTTGATAACGGGATCACATCATTAGGAGAATGATGTGATGGACAAGACCCAATCCTAAGCATAGCACAAGATCGTGTAGTTCGTCTACTAGAGCTTTTCTAATGTCAAGTATCATTTCCTTAGATCATGAGATTGTGCAACTCCCGGAAACAGTAGGAATGCTTTGGGTGTATCAAACGTCACAACGTAACTGGGTGGCTATAAAGGTGCAGTACAGGTATCTCCGAAAGTGTCTGTTAGGCTGGTACGAATCGAGACTCGGATTTGTCACTCCATGTGACAGAGAGGTATCTCTCGGTCCACTCGGTAATACATCATCATAATGAGCTCAATATGACTAACGAGTTAGACACGAGATCATGTGTTACGGAACGAGTAAATAGACTTGCCAGTAACGAGATTGAACAAGGTATGGGGATACCGACGATCGAATCTCGGGCAAGTAACATACCGATGGACAAAGGGAATTGTATACGATACTGATCAAATCCCCGACATCGTGGTTCATCCCATTAGATCATCGTGGAACATGTGGGATCCAATATGGGTATCCAGATCCCGCTATTGGTTATTGGCCGGAGAGGTGTCTCGGTCATGCCTGCATGGCTCCCAAACCCGTAGGGTATACACACTGAAAGGACGTGGATGTCGCCTAGAGGGGGGTGTGAATAGGCGCTTTAAAATAATTACGGTTTAGGCTTGAACAAATGCGGAATAAAACTAACGTTTAATTTGTCAAGCACAAAACCTACAACAACTAGGCTCACCTATGTGCACCAACAACTTATGCTAAGCAAGATAAACAACTAAGAGATAGCAAGATATATGACAATAAACAATATGGCTATCACAAAGTAAAGTGCATAAGTAAAGGGTTCGGGTAAGAGATAACCGAGGCACGCGGAGACGATGATGTATCCCGAAGTACACACCCTTGCGGATGCTAATCTCCGTTGGAGCGGTGTGGAGGCACAATGCTCCCCAAGATGCCACTAAGGCCACCGTAATATCCTCACGCTCTCGCACAATGCAAGATGCCGTGATTCCACTAAGGGACCCTTGAGGGCGGTCACCGAACCCGTACAAATGGCAAACCTTGGGGGCGGTCACCGATACCCGTACAAATTGCTCGGGGCGATCTCCACAACCTAATTGGAGACTCCGATGCTTGCCCGGAGCTTTACACCACAATGATTGAGCTCCGAGACACAACCAAGCTTCTAGGATGCCAAAGCATCCACGAAGAACAATATCTAGGGTATTAAGTACCAAAGTAATAAGCTTCTCAAACTTCACTTCCACGAATCACCGTGGAGAACTCAAACCGATGCAACTAATGCAATGGCAAGAACACAAGAAGTGGACAAGTCCCTCACACTCAAATCTCTCCACAACAACAAAAGTTATGAAGAAATATGAGAGGAAGAACAAGGAGCTCACAAAGAACTCCAAGATCAAGATCCAAATGGTTCCCCTCACATAGAGGAGAAAGTGATTGGTGGAGATGTGGATCTAGATCTCCTCTCTCTTTTCCCTCAAGAACAAGCAAGAATCATTGGAGGGATTGAGAGTTAGCAAGCTCGAAGAAGGTCAACAATGGGGGAAGAACACGAGCTAAACAGATAAGGTTCAATGGGGAAGAAGACCCCCTTTTATAGGTGGGGAAAAATCCAACCGTTAAGCCTCACAGCTCGCACAGAGCGGTACTACCGCTCTCGGTAGGTTCAACAACCATGCCGATGTCAAAAAGTATGCAAAAAACAGTCCGCCAGAGCGGTACTACCGGTAGTAAAAAATTACTACCGCTCCGGGGGCGGTACTACCTCTCCAGGGGCGGTACTACCGCTCGCACGAGGAGCGGTACTACCGCTGGATACTGAAACTGCTATAACTTTCGCATACGGACTCCGAATTCAATGAAACCAAGTTTGTTGGAAAGCTAACGACATGGGATAACACAATATTGATATAAATATCAATAAGAAGCAAGTGAGAAAAGTCCCATAAGAAAATGGTGAGAACCCTTCTTCGAATAAGACCGGTAAAAACTCCCAACATCGAAAACATCATAGAAGATGCATATGGACTCCGTTTTCGATGAACTCGAGCTTGTCATGAAGATGAACATAAGGTCTAAAACTCACAAATAGAAACACCAAACAAAAACCAAGAAGTATGATGCAAGGATGCAAATTGTTTGAGCTCTCAACGAACGATATGATCAAGCTACTCACTTGAGAGCCCCCTTGACAGTACGACAATCTATCTAAAACAGAAAACCTATCAAGGGCAAACCTATACCTTGCACCTCGTCCTATTGAGCTAGATGACGATGATCTTGGCTTCCTCAAGATGGACCACCTTTCTTGATTGCGTTGGCTTGATGAAGACTAGTTGATTGCTCCCCCATACACACTATGGGTAAGCCGCTCTTTAGCATATCTTCACAAGTCCATTGCCACCAAATGGACGGCAAGCATCAAGCATGATATATTCATGCTAATCCAGTTGAACTTGCACACCGCAATCTTGATGACGATCAGCACTTGACGTCATCCTTCATGGGTTGTATGAGATCTTCCTTTTGACGCAAGCCCATGGAAGCACACCTAACCCCCACATAGAACTCTCACAAAGACCATGGGTTTGTACACAAACATGTATTGGACAATGCTTACCATACCATGGGATCACTTGACCCCTCTCGGTACATGTTGTACGCTTTGTGTGTTGATCATCTTGATTTACTCTTTGTCTGAGATCTTGATCAACCTTGTGTCTCTATGACCATTCTTTGGATAATACCTTGAATACCATCTTGGTCATCATATGAACTCCTTGAACCCAACAGATGGACTTCAAGAAGTGCCTATGGACAAATCCTATAAATATAACTTAAGGCAACCATTAGTCCATAGGAATTGTCATCAATTACCAAAACCACATATGGAGATATATGCTCTAACACACACTTAAGGTTCGGTGACGCTAGAGTTGTAATGAGACTTGTATGTGATTACCAAAAGTTGTTCGAAGTCCCGGATGATATCCCGGACATCACAAGGAGTTCCGGAATAGACCGGAGGTGAAGATTTATATATTGGAAGTCCAGTTTCGGTCACCGGAAAGGTTTTGGGGTTTATCGGTATTGTATCGGGACCACCGAAAGGGTTCTGTGGTTCCACCGGGAGAGGCCACCTGTCCCGAAGGACCATGTGGGTTGAAGATGGGTGGGAACCAGCTCCGTGGTGGGTTGGTGCGCCCTCCCCAAGGGCCCAAGGCGCCTAGAGCTGGGAACCCTAGGGCGTGGGGGGCTCCTCCCATCAACTTGGCAGGCAAGCCACCCCCCTTGGCCGCCGCCGCCCCCTCCTAGGGCATCTAGGGTGGCCGGGCCCCTCTCCCATTCCCCTTGTAAATAGATGGGGCTGAGAGGGATGCGCACCAACAGAACCCTCTCCCCCTGGCACAGCCCTACCCCCTACACCTCCTCGTCCGTAGTGCTTAGCGAAGCTCTACCGGAGAACCACAAGCTCCACCGCCACCATGCCATCGTGTTGTCGGAGCTCTCCCTCAACTTCTCCTTCCCCCTTGCTGGATCAAGAAGGAGGAGACGTCCCCAGGCTGTACGTGTGTTGAACGCGGAGGTGCCGTTCGTTTGGTGCCTGGATCGGATCTTCCACGATTTGAATATCCGCGAGTATGACTCCATCAACCGCGTTCTTTGCAATGCTTCCGCTTAGTGATCTTCAAAGGTATGAAGATGCACTCCCTCTCTCTCATTGCTAGCATCTCCAAGATTGATCTTGGTGACACGTAGGATTTTTTTTGAATTATTACTACGCTCCCCAACAGTGGCATCATGTGCTAGGTCTATGCAAAGATTCTATGCACGAGTAGAACACAAATAGTTGTGGGCGATGATTTGGTCAATTTTCTTACCGTTACTAGTCCTATCTTGATTCGGCGGCATTGTGGGATGAAGCGGCCCGGACCAACTTTACACGTACGCTTACGTGAGACAGGTTCCACCGCTCGACATGCACTTGTTGCATAAGGTGGCTAGCGGGTGTCTGTCTCTCCCACATTAGTCGGATTGGATTCGATGAAGAGGGTCCTTATGAACGGTAAATAAGAACGTTGTGGCTGTTATGTAGGTAAGAAACGTTCTAGCTAGAAACCCATTGTGACATCCTCGACTTTTGCTATAGTAAATATTGTAATTAAGTTACAGTGATCACGCGCTAATGATGCCACATCATCGAGAATTACCGTTGTTGACCCGCATTGAATTTCTATCCGGATTCAGAAATTGAAAACAAAAGAAAAGTATATTTATAAATTCATATTAACTATTAAAGGAAGATATGTATAGAAAGAAAGTATTAAAAATAATAATAATAAAAGAAAGAAAAGAAAAGAAATTAAAAAGAAAAAAAAGGAAATTAGAAAGAGGACATAATAGAAAACAAAACAAAACAAAACAAGACAAAAAAAGAAAAGAAAAGGAAACCCCCCCTTGGCCGACTAGGCCAAAGTGGCCCAGCCGAGCCAGACCACCCCACGCCGCTGGAACCCTAGGGCGAGGGAGCCCCTCTGCCCCGCTCCCTCCCCTCCCACTTGCGCCGCCACCCCACCCAGCGCCCACGAGCCCCCCCACCGCCCCGCGCGAGACCCCTCGTGGGGCCCCCTCCCCACCGATCTCCTCTCTCTCTCCGTTGGTGCACACCCACCCCACCGACACCTCTCTCTCTCGTCTCCCCCCACACAGAACCCACCTCTCGTTCCCTCTCGGCCAGCCACCCCCCCCACGGGTCTCCTGCTCCCTGGCCGAGACCCTCCCACGACACCACCCCACCTTGCCTCCCAGATCGGCAGGGAGCCCTGCCGACCAGCCCTCCCCTGCTAACTGCCGACCCACCACGCCCCTGCCTCCCACCACGCCCCCAGATCCCATCCCGTCGGCCTACCAACCTCCCGCCGGCCAGCCCCACTTCCTCCCTCACCACCGGTCGGCCACCTCCCTCTCGGCCCCAACCCCCCCGTCGGCCTTCCTTCCACTCGGTCCAGGAGGGACCGGGCAGGGAGGAACTCAACCTCGCCGGATCCGGCCGGACTCACCTCGGCCGACCCCCTCCTTCAACGTCGCCCCCCCTCCGTGAGGGCCTCTTCCTCACCGACCGTCCTCATCGTCACCGTCACCACCGCGCCATCACCACCGTCACCTCCGCCTTCCCGCGAACTCCGGCTTCACCGGGCCGTCTCATCAACGTTGGTGAGCCCCTCCTCGGGCTCCTCCCACCATCGTGTTCCCCCCACCGTCCCGGTTCCGTTCCGGCAAACGGGACTCTGATCCGGCGCCGTTAGGTTCATGTAGGAGTTCGTGGAGATGTAGCTCTCTCTCTGAGAAGTTCTCTCTCTTAACAGAGAGGTGAGAGTTGTGAGAGTTCAAAAAAGAAATAAAAACAAGTGATGTATTCCGTATGTATGTATGTATGTATTTGATGCCCGTATTTATGTATGTATTTGCGTATATAGGTATGTGGAGGAATACGATATTTGTATGGTTATGAATCTGTGAATAAAAATATGATTTTGGCCTAAAGCCACTTACCGGTGGGGCCAACGCACCCCGTTGTCTATGACACGGGGGCCCCACCACCTCTTTTAAAGAAAAGTGAAAATTAAAATATAAAAATAAAAATAATGTTAATGTTTTTATTAAATAAATAAATAGATATATTAATTAAATTAATTAATTGGATAATTAGAATAAGTAGAGTATGACACGTGGGTCCCCCACTAAATTAATTTGATTAATTAATATTTAATCTTAATTAAAACTTGTGCCTATGACGTTCGGGACCCGCTGGTCAGTTGACCAGTCAACTGTTGATGTCTGCATGACATCATGCTGATGTCATAATAGCTTTTTATTAAATTATTTAAATCTGTTTTTAATTCCTAATTATTGAATAAAACTTTAAAAATTAATATTAAATAATCCGTAAGTCAGATCAAAATATTTTCAACATGAAAGTTGATCAGCAGAACGAGACGAACCCGGATACACGGCCCGTTCGTGTGTCACAGGTCCCTAGCTTAGCAAACATGGAAATTTTCCATCGTTTCGAGTATGACCGGTAGTAGCTCGAGACCCGAAAAATATCGTCAGATATTCTTCCGACTTGTCTATGACAGATGTTGCTGCGTTAGCTCATGTCTAGCCTGCATCTTGCCATGTCATGCTTTGTGTTGCACCGTTGCTATTATTTATTGTTTCTTCCCCCTCTTCTTACCGGTAGACCCCGAGACTGACGCTGCTACCGGGTACATCTACGACCCTGCCGATCAGTCCTTTGCCGCAGAGCAGCAAGGCAAGCAAACCCCCCTTGATCATTCCTATATCGCCTATGTCTTCCTTCCTACTGCTTGCATTAGTATTTTTGCTACTGTTATAGTTAGCTCCTATATCTGATGCATAACCTATTTTTGATGAACTGCTACTTTCAGTCATGTACCTTTTAATGTGCTTAGTATAGGTGGAGTAGTCATCCCCTCTGACCCCGTAGTTCAGTTGCCCCGCTTGTTTTCAAATCTCGTTATCTGATCGACGAGCCAGACCCGACACATCACATACACCCCCCTTAGTTGTATGACGCTACACAGATACTATCGAGTACCGAGGGTGACACCTCGCTAAGTACTCCTGATGACGCCTCTGTCGTGCAACCCCTCAAGTGTGGGACCCTCGAGGGTGATTCCTCTAAGCCCACCTTGACGGGTACATCGTTCGGAATCTAACGAGGGTGATACCTCGGATTCCCCCCGATGTTACAACCACACAGTTACTCGATCTTGTTACTGGGATCTTGGGTGATTAGTTCTAAGACGGGTGGATTCCCGTGAGACTGTGTTGTTGGCCTAATTAAAATGTTAATGGATTTGGGTATTTGATCTGGGTTGGTTGGAGACCTTTTCGCACTAACCGGCTACGCGGGAAGAATTATGGGTACTCGGCGTCGCGGTATCAGCCGAAGCTTTTCAGATGTCAGCAATCGTAGTGGCGCGCGCCCCAGTGGTCCCGAGATGCATTGCGCTTGTGATTAAGGGATGCTAGGACTGACGTCGGCCGCCCTCGCATCGTGTAGGAGCGCGGAGGGGAACTGGGCCCATGAACCCTTTGCGCTTAGGATTTAGACCGGCGGGCTGACCTCTCTGATTAGTCTTAGGTGGGGCTGCGACGTGTCGATATTCCGAGGCCGGGCAGGACCGAGAAAAGTATGTCCGGCCAGAGTGTTATCGAGCGTGACGGGACATGTGGTGCACCCCTGCACGGATGAAAATTAACTATTCGGATAGCCGTGTCCACGGTTACAGGACGACTTGGAGTTGTGCCCTGATCTTATACAACTACAATTGTTACTTAACTGGATTTAGTTTGCCTCGGGATTGCTTCCTCGCAGGGAGTCGAGGGAGGATCTTTAGGCGTGACCTCACTTTAATATTGCTGCAACAATATGACTATTAATGTTTTACCCCTGTTCTACTCTCATCTATTGCTGCAAGACCCTGAAGATGCTAGTCTTCGATAGGACTAGGCCTTCTCTCTCTGTTCTCGCATTGCTGCAGTCAGTCCACATATAAAACCCCTTCTTTGATACTGGTGCATTTAGCATACTTCTGATGTAAGTCTTGCGAGTACTTTGGATGAGTACTCACCGCTGCTTTGCTCCCCCTTTGTCCCCTTGATCCGTTGCTGCGACCAGATGATGGAGCCCAGGAGATGGAGTTTTCCCGCCGACGCCTGCCGTCCCGATGGTGTCTTCTTCATGGAGGCCGCTGAAGCCCAGGAGTAGTTAGGAGGTTCCTAGGCAGGAGGCCTCGCCTCGTTCGATCATTGTATCTTTTGTGCTAGCCTTCTCTAACGCACCCCATGTTTTATGTCTGTACTCAGATATTGTTGCTTCCACTGACTCGTGTTTTTATCAAGCTTTTGTATTCTAGCCCTCGAGGCCCCTGGCTTGTAATATGCAGCTTGTATTATTTTATTTGTGTCTAGAGTTGTGTTGTGATATCTTCCCGTGAGTCCTTGGGTTTGATTGTACGCATTTGCGTGTATGATTAGCGGACGATTAAACCGAGGGTGTCACAAGTTGGTATCAGAGCCGACTGCCTGTAGGTAGCCCCCTTTCCAACTCCTTGGCCGAAGTTGAGTCTAGTGTTTGAAAAACTTTACTAACACTGATGTTGTGGCTTACGGGCCCACATCTCAATTGGGTGGTATTAGTATCTTTTACTCCTTTCCTATACTCTGGGCTCTACTCTCTCTTCTCTTTCGGGTTAAAGATTATACTAACTCTAACATTAGGTTCTCGTAAATACTTCCTTCCGAAGAGTCCCTCATTCCTGATAATGACTCGATTCGTCAGGAGACTCCGATGATATTCTCCGATGCTTTCTCTCGAGAACTTGTGCCCATCGCTCTTGCGATTACCCTTCCTTCGTCAACCACTATGGATGACTACCTGCAAATGTCGTTCATACCTTCTTTTCTAATTGCTCTTGTTTTACGAGATGCAACAAATTATCTTATCAGGGATTCGTCCATCATCAGTTATCATGGGTTTCGAAAGTTCTTCGGATTACTATTTGATCTTTTGGAATCCCCAGTAGCCTATTGCTTTTGACCTTTCTCACCAGCTGGTGTTATGGTTAAATCCATATGTCTAGCAGCCTACACTAAAATCCTTTGTGATTTTCCTGTGATCTTATTGATTCTGCCTTTGTGTGAATGCACACAATCATCTGTTGATATTCATGAATTATCTTCCGGCTCAGACGTCCTTCCAGACAGAGCTGGTTCTCAACAATACGACTTTGATTGATTGCCCATATAATTCTAATCAACTTATTCATCCTTCATCGGAGCCTCTGAATCTGATACACCAATCTGGAAATTATGAATTCCTTTGGTAATTAAATATCAGCCTTTCCAGATGTTCTATAATCCGATGCCTTGCGTTTTACCCCCTCTGATTGAGTACCGATACTCACATCAGGTCCTTTGTGGATTGCTAGGACCATTGGTGGGTTACTAAGCGACGACATCCCTTTGCATTCAAAAATTCTTGTGATAGTGTTCCACTGATACATAATGTCATTGGTAAATTGTGTCTTCTCCCTCTAATGAGTTGTACCCTACGCTTTTGTCAGCCATGCCCCTCAAGCATGTGTTAATTGCTCTTGGAGTGTATGGTATATGTTGCTAAGATGCCCCGACTGGTTGAACCTATGCCTTCCTAAATCAAGATGACTCGAAAAGTTTTCATGAGTCTTACTCTTCTGGCGCTTGCGAATATCCTTTTAAAGCTGCAACCTGATCAAAGGTGAGGAATAAATGGCAGGTGATGCATTGATGAAGTGGGAGTCGACCTTGAACTTTGTGTTCATGCCCATGGAAACGAAGTTGATCCTATCATACAAACTCCTCATAACAATAATCAATAATTCTATGATTTGATCTGGTATCTGTCATTTGGTACCTTGCAATCGTGGTTCCGACCATGTTGTCCTACCATGATTTTATTCTCAGACGAGTTAAAGTACTTGTCTTCTTCAGATCAATACATCGGTCCGAGCTTTAATGTTGACCGACCTCCGAGTAATATCCCTTGTAGATCGAGGATATCGCGGAGCTATGAAACTTCTTGTGAGCTCCTCATCAACTATGATATATTCCTTAATTCCAGTTGCCTCGTGTTTGAGTTGTTGGACACACGAGTACATCGATAACTGAATTGAGTATGCATTGCGATTCAACAACTTTTATCAATCTTGCTTGTTTACGAGTTTGTACTCGATCATGTCATTCCAAGCTGTTAAGCTTACAACAATCTTTCAACACCATGTTGGTTGTCTTAAAAGGCGATCTCAATTCTAAGCTAGCAGTGCTATCTGTGATTCCGACAACCTCTTGCTTCATCATTCCATTGCTTGATGCCATCGCCGATCGATTACATCTTCGTGAAGCTTCTCGACAAAGGTATCATGATCATCATCAGCATCCCAAGCTCTTGCAGGGTATCGACCGAATGCCTGATGAGAAATACCATCCTTGCCCCTCGATGATATGTGTTATCATCGACAACCTTCTTGCCTTCCCTCCTACACAAACATGTTCATGTTTTGTGTTGTCCTTCGAGTTCCTTGCTAATTCAGCTTATGTCACCTTCTACCTTGGAGTATTACTATCCTTTCTGTCAAGAATGTTGTGAGCATCATTGCACCTCTTAAGAATCCTTGACATAGTAATACTTCTCGCCATCACCATTCATTTCTTGGTCCCGTGTTGTTTCTAACGGTATACCGACAGGTGAACTCTGATGTGTGATTCCAATACTTCTGGCAACCCTATTGCCTTGAGGTTAACAGCTGATTATTTCAATTTTAGTGTGTTGGGTGATGACTCATCAGTTTTGACATTGGTTGTACTACTCTGTCCGTATTCCCGGGTGCATCCTTTGACCAATGTTTAATTGTTGTTGATCCCTCGAACATGTGACGTTATATCATTTGACTTGACAAATGCTATCTCCTTAATATTATAATTTTGGAAATTTATCCCTGTCAAAATTTTGAGGGATTGTGGTTGAGCCCATCAGCCACACCCTAAACTTCTCTATGTTCCACGATGAAGCTTTTAAAAGCACTATCTTTGTACCTAACTCATGAAGAATATGTTGGGTAGAAGTGTATTTCCCATAGTTCACGTGCACTCTTTCCGCCATGAATATGTGAAAATTTTGTTTCGCTTCTTCTCGGGAAATCCCAAGTCATTCACGCATGTGTGAAGTGTTATATGTTTTGAAGGATTGCTATCTTCACTTCATATAACTTCTCTTAGCAAGCCACTCACTGATTTGATCAAGGAAAATAAGTTCCTTCATAAGAGCTGATCTAGATTTACACATAGAACCATGTTACCCTCGATGATGGTTTCCAAATGAGAACTGAGTTGCATTTTGACGTAAGAATTCTATGTGGGCATGAATGGCTTGACCTTGTGTTCATATGTCTTACAAGCCAACTCGTGATCCAAGGATTACTTGTCTAGTTCATATCCTGAGAATCCTGCATCATCATTTTTTCTTCTCAGGCATCTTGAGTCCGAGGCGTCCCGTCACCAATCAGATCTGAATTTTGGACAGATATGATGGTTGGAACATTTTCCCAATAATTATAACTTTGGTCTTATGTAACCCGGTACGATGATGTTTTGTTTGGCACACGGGGCCGCATGATCTATTGCTATAAATCCTCCCATATGTAAGATTCGCCATCTTCCATGCGGAAACTATATGGCTTATTTTATAAGTTGTTTTTGATGAATTCTTTGTGTACCCAAAGTCCAACCTTTATCTGATGACCATGTCGATGCTACCCCGAAGCACGGATGTGGTACTTCAAATTTCAACAGGAACATTGGAAGCGCAATGCTAAATTGTTCCTGATCAATTATCCAAACCGTATGGTATGGGTCAACATCATGATTCTTCTTGTCTCTTTATCAAGATGGTTATGTACCGGGTGACCTATCATGCATACCATACCCTATGTTTTCCTGGGGAATGGTATACTTTAATACTTGTGTGTGTGAACACATTCTCATTCCCATTGACCTTTTTGACCTTTCTTGTGGCATAACTTATCTAAGCAGTGTTAATTCCTTGTTTAGGTATAAACCTTGGTGTACAACTCTGTCAGTAAGACCGTGTTACTATTGTGGATAACATTTCGGTAGCCGCCGGTGGACGAGAACCTTGCCTATTGGTCCGCCTCGTTTCAACGAGCAGGAAAATGGTTCTGATCGTCTCCCGCCTTTGGTACCGACGTTGTTGCCAACAAACTGACAGGTTATCCTCTGGCATGTTTTTCTACCAAGACCATATAATATGTCACCCCTCTACCTATTCTTGGCCCACATGGTGGACCCATAACCCAAAGTTCCACAGGATTGAAACCTGACTCTCCTGTACATCATTTGACTCCAAGGTATCCTTTGCACTTGACTCGTATGTAATTCTCGAGCCACCGTTCAGTGGACCGATCACTCTTCGGTCAGGATATTATCCAATATATCAAAGTGTTGGGGAACGTCGCATGGGAAACAAAAAATTTCCTACGCGCACGAAGACCTATCATGGTGATGTCCATCTACGAGAGGGGATTTCCGATCTACGTACCCTTGTAGATCGCACAGCAGAAGCGTTAAGAAACGCGGTTGATGTAGTGGAACGTCCTCATGTCCCTCGATCCGCCCTGCGAACCGTCCCGCGATCAGTCCCACGATCTAGTGCCGAACGGACGGCACCTCCGCGTTCAGCACACGTACAACTCGACGATGATCTCGGCCTTCTTGATCCAGCAAGAGAGACGGAGAGGTAGATGAGTTCTCCGGCAGTGTGACGGTGCTCCGAAGGTTGGTGATGATCTTATCTCGGCAGGGCTCCGCCCGAGCTCCGCAGAAACGCGATCTAGAGGTAAAACCGTGGAGATATGTGGTCGGGCTGCCGTGGAAAAGTTGTCTCAAATCAGCCCTAAAACCTCCGTATATATAGGGGGAAGAGGTGGAGCCTTGCCTTGGGGATCAAGGGGCCCCAAGGGGGTCGGCCGAGCCAAGGGGGGGAGTCCTCCCCTTCCAAACCGAATCCAACTAGGTTTGGAAGGAGGAGTCCTTCCCCCTTTTCCCACCTCCTCTTTTTTTTTCCTTTTCTCTTTGATTTTCTTCCTATGGCGCATAGGGCCTTCTTGGGCTGTCCCACCAGCCCACCAAGGGCTGGTGCGCCACCCCCAAGGCCTATGGGCTTCCCCGGGATGGGTTGCCCCCCCCCCCCCCGGTGAACACCCGGAACCCATTCGTCATTCCCGGTACATTCCCGGTAACTCCGAAAACCTTCCGGTAACCAAATGAGGTCATCCTATATATCAATCTTCGTTTCCGGACCATTCCAGAAACCCTCGTGACGTCTGTGATCTCATCCGGGACTCCGAACAACATTCGGTAACCAACCATATAACTCAAATACGCATAAAACAACGTCGAACCTTAAGTGTGCAGACCCTGCGGGTTCGAGAACTATGTAGACATGACCCGAGAGACTCCTCGGTCAATATCCAATAGCGGGACCTGGATGCCCATATTGGATCCTACATATTCTACGAAGATCTTATCGTTTGAACCTCAGTGCCAAGGATTCATATAATCCCGTATGTCATTCCCTTTGTCCTTCGGTATGTTACTTGCCCGAGATTCGATCGTTAGTATCCGCATACCTATTTCAATCTCGTTTACCGGCAAGTCTATTTACTCGTTCCGTAATACAAGATCCCGCAACTTACATTAAGTTACATTGCTTGCAAGGCTTGTGTGTGATGTTGTATTACCGAGTGGGCCCCGAGATACCTCTCCGTCACACGGAGTGACAAATCCCAGTCTCGATCTATACTAACTCAACGAACACCTTCGGAGATACCTGTAGAGCATCTTTATAGTCACCCAGTTACGTTGCGACGTTTGATACACACAAAGCATTCCTCCGGTGTTCGTGAGTTATATGATCTCATGGTCATAGGAACAAATACTTGACACGCAGAAAACAGTAGCAACAAAATGACACGATCAACATGCTACGTCTATTAGTTTGGGTCTAGTCCATCACATGATTCTCCTAATGATGTGATCCCGTTATCAAGTGACAACACTTGCCTATGGCCAGGAAACCTTGACCATCTTTGATCAACGAGCTAGTCAACTAGAGGCTTACTAGGGACAGTGTTTTGTCTATGTATCCACACAAGTATTGTGTTTCCAATCAATACAATTATAGCATGGATAATAAACGATTGTCATGAACTAAGAAATATAATAATAACTAATTTATTATTGCCTCTAGGGCATATTTCCAACAGTCTCCCACTTGCACTAGAGTCAATAATCTAGTTCACATCACCATGTGATTTCAGCGAATCCAACACCCATATAATTCTGGGGTTTGATCACGTCTTGCTCGTGAGAGAGGTTTTAGTCAACGGTTCTGAAACTTTCAGATCCGTGCGTCCTTTACAAATCTTTATGTCATCTTATAGATGCTGCTACTACGTGCTATTCGGAAATGCTCCAAATATGTACTCTACTATACGAATCCGTTTCACTACTCATAGTTATTCGGATTAGTGTCAAAGCTTGCATCGACGTAACCTTTTACGACAAACTCTTTAACCACCTCCATAATCGAGAAAAATTCCTTAGTCCATCAGTTAGTAAGGATAAATTTTTGACCGCTGCTAGTGATTCAATCATGGATCACTCTCTGTACCTCTCAACAGACTTTGAGTCAAGGCACATATCAGGTGCGGTACACAGCATGGCATACTTTAGATTCTACGGCTAAGGCATAGAAGACGACCTTCGTCTGTTCTCTTTATTCTGCCGTGGTCGGGTTTTGAGTCTTACTCAAATTCACACCTTACAACACAACCAAGAACTCCTTCTTTGCTGATCTATTTTGAACTCCTTCAAAAACTTGTCAAGGCATGCATCTTGTTGAAACTTCCATTAAGCGCTTTCGATCTATCTCCATAGATCTTTGATGCTCAACGTTCAAGTAGCTCAATCCAGGTATTCCTTTGAAAACTCCTTTCAAACAACCTTGTATGCTTTACAGAAATTCTACATTACTTCTGATCCACAATATGTCAACCACATATACTTATCAGAAATTCTATAGTGCTCCCACTCACTTCTTTGGAAATACAAGTTTCTCATAAACCTTGTACAAACCCAAAATCTTTGATCATCTCATCAAAGTGCTTATTCCAACTCCGAGATGCTTGCACCAGTCCATTGAAGGATCGCTGGAGTTTGCATACTTGTTAGTATCCTTAGGATCGACAAAACCTCATGGTTGTATCTCATACAATGTTTGCTCAAGGAAACCGTCGAGGAAACAATGTTTTGACATCCTACGTGCAATATTTCATAAATAATGCAGCAACTACTAACATAATTCCAACAGACCTTTAGCATCGCTACGAGTGAGAAAGTATCATCATAGTCAACTGTTTGATCTTGTCGAAAACATCTTTGCGACAAGTCGAGCTTTTCTTAATAGTGACTTATCACCATCATTGTCTGTCTTCTTTTAAAGATCCATTTTTACTCAATAGTCCTATGACCATCAAGTAGTTCTACCAAAGTCTACACTTTGTTTTCATCCATGGATCCCCTCTCGGGTTTCATGGCTTCCAGCCATTTGTCGGAATCTGGGCCCACCATCGCTTTCTCCATAACTCGTAGGTTCACTGTTGCTCAACAACATGACCTCCAAGACAGGGTTACCGTACTACTCTGCAGCAGTACGCGACCTTGTCGACCTACGAGGTTTGTAGTAACTTGATTCGAAGCTCAATGATCACCATCATCAGCTTCCACTTCAATTGGTGTAGGCGCCACAGGAACAACTTCCTGCTCCCTGCTACACACTGGTTGAAGTGATGGTTCAATAACCTCATCAAGTTCTACTACCCTCCCACTCAATTCTTTCGAGAGAAACCTTTCCTCGAGAAAGGATCCGTTTCTAGAAACAAACACTTTGCTTTCGGATCTGAGATAGGAGATGTACCCAACTGTTTTGGATACCCTATGAAGAAGCATTTATCCGCTTTGGGTTCGAGCTTATCAGACTGAAACCTTTTCACATAAGTGTCAAAACCCCAAACTTTCAAGAAACGACAGTTTAGATTTCTCTAAACCTCAGTCTATACTGTGTCATCTCAACGGAAATACGCGGTGCCCTATTTAAAGTGAGTGCGGTTGTCTCTAATGCATAACCCATAAACGATAGTGGTAATTCGATAAGAGACATCATAGTATGCACCATACTAAATAGTGCGTGGCTATGACGTTCAGACACATCATCACACTATGATGTTCCAGGTGGCATGAACTGCAAAACAATTTCCACATTGTCTTAACTGCGTACCAAAACTCGTAACTCAGATATTCATTTCTATGATCATATCGTAGACACTTCATCCTCTTGTTACGACGAACTTCACTCTGAAACGGAATTGAACTTTTCAATATTTCAGACTTGTGATTCATTAAGTAAATACTCCTGTATCTACTCAAGTGGTCAGTGAAGTAAGAACATAATGATATCCACTGCGTGCCTCAGCACTCATTGGACTGCATACATCAAATGTATCACTTCCAACAAGTTACTATATTGTTTCATCTCAATGAAAATAAGGCCTTGCTCATGTGGTATGATTTGCATGTCACTAGTGATTCAAAATCAAGTGAGTATAAAGATCCATCAGCATGGAGCCTCTTCATGCAATTTATACTAACATGACTCAAGCCGCAGTGCCACAAGTAAGTGGTACTATCATCATTACCTCGTATCTTTTGGCACCAATAT
This sequence comes from Hordeum vulgare subsp. vulgare, assembly GCF_904849725.1. Taxonomy (NCBI): domain Eukaryota; kingdom Viridiplantae; phylum Streptophyta; class Magnoliopsida; order Poales; family Poaceae; genus Hordeum; species Hordeum vulgare. Next base: position 587,541,670 of record NC_058522.1, on the reverse strand, counting down.
TATGAACATGTGTAACACTACGATCGAGATTCAATAAACCATTAAAGGTGATTATTCAAGCAAACAGAGTAACCATTATTCTCTTTAAATGAATAATCGTATTGCAACAAACACGATCCAATCATGTTCATGCTTAACGCAAGCACCAAATAACAATTATTTCGGTTTAACACCAATCCCGATGGTAGAGGGAGCGTGCGACGTTTGATCATATCAACCTTGGAAACACTTCCAACACGTATCGTCACCTCGCCTTTAGCTAGTCTCCGTTTACGCCGTAGCTTTCATTTCGCGTTACTAATCACTTAGCAACCGAACTGGTATTCAATACCCTCGTGCTACTAGGAGTACTAGTAAAGTACACATCAACATTATGTATATCAAATATACTCCTCTCGACTTTTGCCAGCCTTCTTATCTACCAAGTATCTAGAGTTGCTCCGCCTCAATGACTGTTCCCCTCATTAGAGAAGCACTTAGTCTCGGGTTTGGGTTTAGTCTTGGGTCTCTTCATTAGCGCAGCAACTGTTTTGCTGTTTCACGAAGTATCCCTTCTAGCCCTCGCCTTTCTTGAAACTTAGTGGTTTTACTAACCATCAACTATTGATGCTCCTTTTTGATTTCTACTTTCGCAGTGTCAAAACATCACGAATCGCTCAAGGATCATTGTATCTATCCTTGATATGTTATAGTTCATCACGAAGCTCTCACAGCTTGGTGGCAGTGACTTTGGAGAACCATCACTATCTCATCTGGAAGATTAACTCCCACCTGATTCAAGTGATTGTCGTACTCAGACAATCTGAGCACACGCTCAACGATTGAGCTTTTCTCCTTTACTTTGTGGACAAAGAATCTTGTTTGGAGGTCTCGTACCTCTTAACAAGGGCACAAGCATGAAATCACAATTTCATCTCTTCGGAACATCAATTATGTTCCGTGACGTTTTACAACGTTTTCGGCGCCTTGCTTCTAAGCCATTAAGTATCTTGCACTGAACTATCGTGTAGTCATCAGTAACGTGTATGTCGGATGTTCATAGCATCCACAGACGACGCTCGAGGTGCAGCACACCGAGTGGTGCATTAAGGACATAAGCCTTCTGCGTAGCAACGAGGACAATCCTCGGTTTTACAGACTCAGTCTGCAAAGGTTGCTACTATCAATTTTCAACTAAATTTTCTCTAGGAACATATAAAAACAGTAGAGCTATAGCGCAAGCTACATCGTAATTCGCAAAGACCATTAGACTATGTTCATGACAATTAGTTCAATTAATCATATTACTTAAGAACTCCCACTCAAAAAGTACATCTCTCTAGTCATTTGAGTGGTACATGATCCAAATCCGCTATCTCAAGTCCGATCATCACGTGAGTCGAGAATAGTTTCAGTGGTAAGCATCTCTATGCTAATCATATCAACTATACGATTCATGCTCGACCTTTCGGTCTCATGTGTTCCGAGGCCATGTCTGCACATGCTAGGCTCGTCAAGCTTAACCCGAGTGTTCCGCGTGCGCAACTGTTTTGCACCCGTTGTATGTGAACGTTGAGTCTATCACACCCGATCATCACGTGGTGTCTCGAAACGACGAACTGTAGCAACGGTGCACAGTCGGGGAGAACACAATTTCGTCTTGAAATTTTAGTGAGAGATCACCTCATAATGCTACCGTCGTTCTAAGCAAAATAAGGTGCATAAAAGGATTAACATCACATGCAATTCATAAGTGACATGATATGGCCATCATCACGTGCTTCTTGATCTCCATCACCAAAGCACCGGCACGATCTTCTTGTCACCGGCGCCACACCATGATCATCCATCAACGTGTTGCCATCGGGGTTGTCGTGCTACTCATGCTATTACTACCAAAGCTACATCCTAGCAAAATAGTAAACGCATCTGCAAGCACAAACGTTAGTATAAAGACAACCCTATGGCTCCTGCCGGTTGCCGTACCATCGACGTGCAAGTCGATATTTCTATTACAACATGATCATCTCATACATCCAATATATCACATCACATCGTTGGCCATATCACATCACAAGCATACCCTGCAAAAACAAGTTAGACGTCCTCTAATTTTGTTGTTGCATGTTTTACGTGGTGACCATGGGTATCTAGTAGGATCGTATCTTACTTACGCAAACACCACAACGGAGATATATGAGTTGCTATTTAACCTCATCCAAGGACCTCCTCGGTCAAATCCGATTCAACTAAAGTTGGAGAAACCGACACTTGCCAGTCATCTTTGAGCAACCGAGTAACTCGTAACGATGAAACCAGTCTCTCGTAAGCGTACGAGTAATGTCGGTCCAAGCCGCTTCAATCCAACAATACCGCGGAATCAAGAAAAGACTAAGGAGGGCAGCAAAACGCACATCACCGCCCACAAAAACATTTGTGTTCTACTCGAGAAGACATCTACGCATGAACCTAGCTCATGATGCCACTTTTGGGTAACGTCGCATGGGAAACAAAAAATTTCCTACGCGCACGAAGACCTATCATGGTGATGTCCATCTACGAGAGGGGATGAGTGATCTACGTACCCTTGTAGATCGTACAGCAGAAGCGTTAGAGAACGCGGTTGATGTAGTGGAACGTCCTCACGTCCCTCGATCCGCCCCGCGAACAATCCCGCGATCAGTCCCACGATCTAGTACCGAACGGACGGCACCTCCGCGTTCAGCACACGTACAGCTCGACGATGATCTCGGCCTTCTTGATCCAGCAAGAGAGACGGAGAGGTAGAAGAGTTCTCCGGCAGCGTGACGGCGCTCCGGAGGTTGGTGATGATCTCGTCTCAGCAGGGCTCCGCCCGAGCTCCGCAGAAACGCGATCTAGAGGAAAAACTATGGAGGTATGTGGTCGGGCTGCCGTGGCAAAAGTTGTCTCAAATCAGCCCTAATACCTTAGTATATATAGGAGGGAGGGGGAGGGAAGAGGCAGCCTCAAACCCTCAAGGTTTGGCCGAAATTGGAGGTGGAGGAGTCCTACTCCAATCCTACTTGGAGTAGGATTCCACCTTCCCACTTGGAAACTCTTTCCACCTTGTGTTTTTTCCTTCTCAAACCTTATGGGCCTTAGTGGGAACTTATTCCAGCCCACTAGGGGCTGGTTTATCTCTTCCCATAGCCCATGAGACCCATTGGGGCGTGACACCCCTCCCGATGGTCCCCGGCACCCCTCCCGGCACTCCCGGTACACTACCGATGAGCCCGAAACTTTTCCGGTAATGCACGAAAACCTTCCGGTAACCAAATGAGGTCATCCTATATATCAATCTTCGTTTCCGGACCATTCCGGAAACCCTCGTGACGTCCGTGATCTCATCCAGGACTCCGAACAACATTCGGTAACCAACCATATAACTCAAATACGCATAAAACAACGCCGAACCTTAAGTGTGCAGACCCTGCGGGTTCGAGAACTATGTAGACATGACCCGAGTGACTCCTCGGTCAATATCCAATAGCGGGACCTGGATGCCCATATTGGATCCCACATATTCTACGAAGATCTTATCCTTTGAACCTCAGTGCCAAGGATTCATATAATCCCGTATGTCATTCCCTTTGTCCTTCGGTATGTTACTTGCCCGAGATTCGATCGTTAGTATCCGCATACCTATTTCAATCTCGTTTACCGGCAAGTCTCTTTACTCGTTCCGTAATACAAGATCCCGCAACTTACATTAAGTTACATTGCTTGCAAGGCTTGTGTGTGATGTTGTATTACCGAGTGGGCCCCGAGATACCTCTCCGTCACACGGAGTGACAAATCCCAGTCTCGATCTATACTAACTCAACGAACACCTTCGGAGATACCTGTAGAGCATCTTTATAGTCACCCAGTTACGTTGCGACGTTTGATACACACAAAGCATTCCTCCGGTGTTCGTGAGTTATATGATCTCATGGTCATAGGAACAAATACTTGACACGCAGAAAACAGTAGCAACAAAATGACACGATCAACATGCTACGTCTATTAGTTTGGGTCTAGTCCATCACATGATTCTCCTAATGATGTGATCCCGTTATCAAGTGACAACACTTGCCTATGGCCAGGAAACCTTGACCATCTTTGATCAACGAGCTAGTCAACTAGAGGCTTACTAGGGACAGTGTTTTGTCTATGTATCCACACAAGTATTGTGTTTCCAATCAATACAATTATAGAATGGATAATAAACGATTATCATGAACTAAGAAATATAATAATAACTAATTTATTATTGCCTCTAGGGCATATTTCCAACACCATCACTATCTCATCTGGAAGATTAACTCCCACTTGATTCAAGCGATTGTCGCACTCAGACAATCTGAGCACACGCTCAACGATTGAGCTTTTCTCCTTTACTTTGTGGACAAAGAATCTTGTCGGAGGTCTCGTACCTCTTAACAAGGGCACAAGCATGAAATCACAATTTCATCTCTTTAGAACATCACTTATGTTCCGTGACGTTTCAAAACGTCTTCGGCGCCTTGCTTCTAAGCCATTAAGTATTTTGCACTGAACTATCGTGTAGTCATCAGAAACGTGTATGTCCGATGTTCACAGCATCCACAGACGACGCTCGAGGTGCAGCACACCGAGTGGTGCATTAAGGACATAAGCCTTCTGCGCAGCAACGAGGACAATCCTCGGCTTTAGAGACTCAGTCTGCAAAGTTTGCTACCATCAACTTTCAACTAAATTTTCTCTAGGAACATATAAAAATAGTAGAGCTATAGCGCAAGCTACATCGTAATTCGCAAAGACCATTAGACTATGTTCATGACAATTAGTTCAATTAATCATATTACTTAAGAACTCCCACTCAAAAAGTACATCTCTCTAGTCATTTGAGTGGTACATGATCCAAATCCACTATCTCAAGTCCGATCATCACGTGAGTCGAGAATAGTTTCAGTGGTAAGCATCTCTATGCTAATCATATCAACTATACGATTCATGCTCGACCTTTCGGTCTCATGTGTTCCAAGGCCACGTCTGCACATGCTAGGCTCTTCAAGCTTAACCCGAGTGTTCCGCGTGTGCAACTGTTTTGCACCCGTTGTATGTGAACGTTGAGTCTATCACACCCGATCATCACGTGGTGTCTCGAAACGAAGAACTGTCGCAACGGTGCACAGTCGGGGAGAACACAATTTTGTCTTGAAATTTTAGTGAGAGATCACCTCATAATGCTACCGTCGTTCTAAGCAAGATAAGGTGCATAAAGGATTAACATCACATGCAATTCATAAGTGACATGATATGGCCATCATCATGTGCTTCTTGATCTCCATCACCAAATTCACCGGCACGATCTTCTTGTCACCGGCGTCACACCATGATCTTCATCATCATGATCTCCATCAACGTGTCGCCATCGGGGTTGTCGTGCTACTCATGCTATTACTACTAAAGCTACGTCCTAGCAATAAGTAAACGCATCTACAAGCACAAATGTTAGTTTAAAGAAAACCCTATGGCTCCTGCCGGTTGCCGTACCATCGACATGCAAGTCGATATTAACTATTACAACATGATCATCTCATACATCCAATATATCACATCACATCATTGGCCATATCACATCACAAGCATACCCTGCAAAAACAAGTTAGACGTCCTCTAATTGTTGTTGCATGTTTTACGTGGTGACCATGGGTATCTAGTAGGATCGCATCTTACTTACGCAAACACCACAACGGAGATATATGAATTGCTATTTAACCTCATCCAAGGACCTCCTCGGTCAAATCTGATTCAACTAAAGTTGGAGAAACCGACACTCGCCAGTCATCTTTGAGCAACGGAGTTACTCGTAGCGATGAAACCAGTCTCTCGTAAGCGTACGAGTAATGTCGGTCCAAGCCGCTTCAATCCAACAATACCGCGGAATCAAGAAAAGACTAAGGAGGGCAGCAAAACGCACATCACCGCCCACAAAAAAAATTGTGTTCTACTCGAGAAGACATCTACGCATGAACCCGGCTCTGATACCACTGTTGGGGAACGTCGCATGGGAAACAAAAAAATTCCTACGCGCACGAAGACCTATCATGGTGACGTCCATCTACGAGAGGGGATTTCCGATCTACGTACCCTTGTAGATCGCACAGCAGAAGCGTTAAGAAACGCGGTTGATGTAGTGGAACGTCCTCACGTCCCTCGATCCGCCCCGCGAACCATCCCGCGATCAGTCCCACGATCTAGTGCCGAACGGACGCACCTCCGCGTTCAGCACACGTACAGCTCGACGATGATCTCGGTCTTCTTGATCCAGCAAGAGAGACGGGGAGGTAGATGAGTTCTCCGGTAGTGTGACGGCGCTCCTGAGGTTGGTGATGATCTTATCTCGGCAGGGCTCCGCCCGAGCTCCGCAGAAACGCGATCTAGAGGTAAAACCGTGGAGATACGTGGTCGGGCAGCCGTGGCAAAGTTGTCTCAAATCAGCCCTAAAACCTCCGTATATATAGGGGGAAGAGGGGGAGCCTTGCCTTGGGGATCAACGGGCCCCAAGGGGGTCGGCCGAGCCAAGGGGGGGAGTCCTCCCCTTCCAAACCGAATCCAACTAGGTTTGGAAGGAGGAGTCCTTCCCCCTTTTCCCACCTCCTCTTTTTTTCCTTTTCTCTTTGATTTTCTTCCTATGGCGCATATGGCCTTCTTGGGCTGTCCCACCAGCCCACCAAGGGCTGGTGCGCCACCCCCAAGGACTATGGGCTTCCCCGGGGTGGGTTGCCCCCCCCCCGGTGAACACCCGGAACCCATTCGTCATTCCCGGTACATTCCCGGTAACTCCGAAAACCTTCCGGTAATCAAATGAGGTCATCCTATATATCAATCTTCGTTTCCGGACCATTCCGGAAACCCTCGTGACGTCCGTGACCTCATCCGGGACTCCAAACAACATTCGGTAACCAACCATATAACTCAAATACGCATAAAACAACGTCGAACCTTAAGTGTGTAGACCCTGCGGGTTCGAGAACTATGTAGACATGACCCGAGTGACTCGGTGAATATCCAATAGCGGGACCTGGATGCCCATATTGGATTCTACATATTCTACGAAGATCTTATCGTTTGAACCTCAGTGCCAAGGATTCATATAATCCCGTATGTAACTCCCTTTGTCCTTCGGTATGTTACTTGCCCGAGATTCGATCGTCAGTATCCGCATACCTATTTCAATCTCGTTTACCGGCAAGTCTCTTTACTCATTCCGTAATACAAGATCCCGCAACTTACACTAAGTCACATTGCTTGCAAGGCTTGTGTGTGATGTTGTATTACCGAGTGGGCCCCGAGATACCTCTCTGTCACACGGAGTGACAAATCCCAGTCTCGATCCATACTAACTCAACGAACACCTTTGGAGATACCTGTAGAGCATCTTTATAGTCACCCAGTTACATTGCGACGTTTGATACACAAAAAGCATTCCTCAGGTGTCAGTGAGTTATATGATCTCATGGTCATAGGACCAAATACTTGACACGCAGAAAACAGTAGCAATAAAATGACATGATCAACATGCTACGTCTATTAGTTTGGGTCTAGTGCATCACATGATTCTCCTAATGATGTGATCCCGTTATCAAGTGACAACACTTGCCTATGGTCAGCAAACCTTGATCATCTTTGATCAACGAGCTAGTCAACTAGAGGCTTACTAGGGACAGTGTTTTGTCTATGTATCCACACATGCACTGTGTTTCCAATCAATACAATTATAGCATGGATAATAAACGATTATCATGAACAAATAAATATAATAATAACTAATTATTATTGCCTCTAGGGCATATTTCCAACACGAAGATCAAGTCCGCATTATTCATGAGAATCCGAAGGCTGCTCAGTCTCGTCAGAAGAGGCAGTATGACCGTCATCATCAAGATATGGTCTATCAACCTGGCGAAAAGGCTTATCTTCGTGTCACACCAATGAGAGGTGCACACCGTTTCGGAATCAAGGGCAAGTTAGCTCCTCGTTATATTGGTCCTTTCACTATTCTCGAAAGGCGTGGAAGAGTGGCTTATCAATTGGAACTGCCGGTGAACCTTTCTCAGGTTCACGATGTCTTCCATGTTTCTCAGCTCCGTCGCTGCTTCAAGGACCCTATTCGAGCAGTGGATCATGATATGCTTGAGCTACAACAAGACCTCTCTTATAGAGAGCATCCGTTCCGCGTTCTCGACCAAGCTGAACGTAAGACTCGTCGCAAGGTCACAAGTTCCTTAAGGTGCAGTGGTCAAATCACTTTGAAGATGAAGCCACTTGGGAACGCGAGGATCATCTTCGTGATGAATACCCCGGGCTCTTTCCCTCTACCCCTTAATTCTCGGGACGAGAATTCTTGTTAGTAGGGGAGAATTTGTTGGGGACCGTCGCATGGGAAACAAAAAATTTCCTACGCATACGAAGACCTATCATGATGATGTCCATCTACGAGAGGGGATATTCGATCTACGTACCCTTGTAGATCGCACAGCAGAAGCATTAGTGAACGCGGTTGATGTAGTGGAACGTCCTCACGTCCCTCGATCCGCCCCGCGAACCGTCCCGCGATCAGTCCCACGATCTAGTGCCGAACGGACGGCACCTCCGCGTTCAGCACACGTACAGCTCGACGATGATCTCGGCCTTCTTGATCCAGCAAGAGAGAAGGAGAGGTAGATGAGTTCTCCGGCAGCGTGACGGCGCTCCGGAGGTTGGTGGTGATCTAATCTCAGCAGGGCTCCGCCCGAGCTCCGCAGAAACGCGATCTAGAGGTAAAACCGTGGAGATATGTGGTCGGGCTGCCGTGGCAAAGTTGTGTCAAATCAGCCCTAAAACTTCCGTATATATAGGGGGAAGAGGGGGAGCCTTGCCTTGGGGTTCAAGGACCCCCAAGGGGTTCGGCCGAGCCAAGGGGGGCAACCCTCCCCTTCCAAACCGAGTCCAACTAGGTTTGGAAGGAGGAGTCCTTCCCCCTTTTCCCACCTCCCTTTTTTTTCTTTTCTCTTTGATTTTCTTCCTATGGCGCATAGGGCCTTCTTGGGCTGTCCCGCCAGCCCACTATGGGCTGGTGCGCCACCCCCAAGGCCTATGGGCTTCCCCGGGGTGGGTTGCCCCCCCCCCCCCCCCCCGGTGAACACCCGGAACCCATTCGTCATTCCCGGTACATTCCCGGTAACTCCGAAAACCTTCCGGTAATCAAATGAGGTAATCCTATATATCAATCTTCATTTCCGGACCATTCCGGAAACCCTCGGGACGTCCGTGATCTCATCCGGGACTCCGAACAACATTCGGTAACCAACCATATAACTCAAATACGCATAAAACAACGTCAAACCTTAAGTGTGCAGACCCTGCGGGTTCGAGAACTATGTAGACATGACCCGAGTGACTCCTCGGTCAATATCCAATAGCGGGACCTGGATGCCCATATTGGATCCTACATATTCTACGAAGATCTTATCGTTTGAACCTCAGTGCCAAGGATTCATATAATCCCGTATGTCATTCCCTTTGTCCTTCGGTATGTTACTTGCCCGAGATTCGATCGTCAGTATCCGCATACCTATTTCAATCTCGTTTACCGGCAAGTCTCTTTACTCGTTCCGTAATACAAGATCCCGCAACTTACACTAAGTCACATTGCTTGCAAGGCTTGTGTGTGATGTTGTATTACCGAGTGGTCCCCGAGATACCTCTCCGTTACACGGAGTGACAAATCCCAGTCTCGATCCATACTAACTCAACGAACACCTTCGGAGATACCTGTAGAGCATCTTTATAGTCACCCAGTTACGTTGCGACGTTTGATACACACAAAGCATCCCTCCGGTGTCAGTGAGTTATATGATCTCATGGTCATAGGAACAAATACTTGACACGCAGAAAACAGTAGCAACAAAATGACACGATCAATATGCTACGTCTATTAGTTTGGGTCTAGTCCATCATGTGATTCTCCTAATGACGTGATCCAGTTATCAAGCAACAACACCTTGTCCATAATCAGAAGACCCTGACTATCTTTGATCAACTGGCTAGCCAACTAGAGGCTTGCTAGGGACAGTGTTTTATCTATGTATCCACACATGTATATAAGTCTTCATTTAATACAATTATAGCATGGATAATAAACGATTATCTTGATACAGGAATTATAATAATAACTATATTTATTATTGCCTCTAGGGCATAATTCCAACAGAATTGTGACATCCTCGACTTTTGCTAGAGTAAATATTGTAATTAAGTTACAGTGATCACCCGCTAATGATGCCACATCATCGAGAATTACCGTCGTTGACCCGCATTGAATTTCTATCCGGATTCACAAATTGAAAACAAAAGAAAAGTATATTTATAAATTCATATTAACTATTAAAGGAAGATATGTATAGAAAGAAAGTATTAAAAATAATAATAATAAAAGAAATAAAAGAAAAGAAATTAAAAAGAAAAAAAAGGAAATTAGAAAAAGGAAATAATAGAAAAACAAAAACAAAACAAAACAAGACAAAAAAAAGAAAAGAAAAGGAAACCCCCCCTGGCCGAGTGGGCCAAAGTGGCCCAGCCGAGCCAGCCCACCCCACGCCGCTAGAACCCTAGGGCGAGGGAGCCCCCGTGCCTCGCTCCCTCCCCTCCCACTTGCGCCGCCACCCCACCCAGCGCCCACGAGCCCCCCCCCCCCCCCCCCCCCCCCGCGCGAGACCCCTCGTGGGGCCCCCTCCCCACCGATCTCCTCTCTCTCTCCGTCGGTGCACACCCACCCCACCGACACCTCTCTCTCTCTCGTCTCCCCCTCCACACAGAACCCACCTCTCGTTCCCTCTCGGCCAGCCACCCCCCCACGGGTCTCCTGCTCCCTGGTCGAGACCCTCCCACGACACCACCCCCACCTCGCCTCCCAGATCGGCAGGGAGCCCCGCCGACCAGCCCTCCCCTGCTAACTGTCGACCCACCACGCCCCTGCCTCCCACCTCGCCCCCACATCCCATCCCGTCGGCCTACCGGCCTCCCGCCGGCCATCCCCACTTCCTCCCTCACCACCGGCTGGCCACCTCCCTCTCGGCCCCAACCCCCCCGTCGGCCTTCCTTCCACTCGGTCCAGGAGGGACCGGGCAGGGAGGACCTCAACCTCGCCGGATCCGACCGGCCTCACCTCGGCCGACCCCCTCCTTCAACGCCCCCCCTCCGGGAGGGCCTCTTCCTCACCGACCGTCCTCATCGTCACCGTCACCACCGCGCCATCACCACCGTCACCTCCGCCTTCCCGCGAACTCCGGCTTCACCGGCTGTCTCATCAACGTTGGTGAGCCCTACCTCGGGCTCCTCCCACCATCGTGTTCCCCCCACTGTCCCGGTTCCGTTCCGGAAAACGGGTCTCCGATCCGGCGCCGTTAGGTTCATGTAGGAGTTCGTGGAGATGTAGCTCTCTCTCTCTCTGTGAAGTTCTCTGTGTTAACAAAGAGGTGAGAGTTGTGAGAGTTAAAAAAAGAAATAAAAACAAGTGATGTATTCCGTATGTATGTATGTATGTATTTGATGCCCGTATTTATGTATGTATTTGCGTATATAGGTATGTGGAGGAATACGATATTTGTATGGTTATGAATCTGTGAATAAAAATATGTTTTTGGCCTAAAGCCACTTACCGGTGGGGCCAACGCACCCCGCTGTCCATGACAGGGGGGCCCACAACCTCTTTTAAAGAAAAGTGAAAATTAAAATATAAAAATAAAAATAATGTTAATGTTTTTATTAAATAAAAAAATAGATATATTAATTAAATTAATTAATTGGATAATTAGAATAAGTAGAGTATGACACGTGGGTCCCCCACTAAATTAATCTGATTAATTAATATTTAATCTTAATTAAAACTTGTGCCTATGACGTTCGGGACCCGCTGGTCAGTTGACCAGTCAACTGTTGATGTCAGCATGACATCATGCTGATGTCATAATAGCTTTTTATTAAATTATTTAAATCTGTTTTTAATTCCTAATTATTGAATAAAACTTTAAAAGTTAATATTAAATAATCCGTAAGTCACATCAAAATATTTTCAACATGAAAGTTGATCAGCAGAACGAGACGGACCCGGATACACGGCCCGTTCGTCTGTCACGCGTCCCTTGCTTAGCAAACATAGAACTTTTCCATCGTTTCCAGTATGATCGGTAGTAGCCCGAGACCCGGAAAATATCGTCAGATATTCTTCCGACCCGTCTATGACGGATGTTGCTGCGTTAGCTCATGTCTAGCTTGCATCTTGCCATGTCATGTTTTGTGTTGCACCGTTGCTATTATTTATTGTTTCTTCCCCCTCTTCTTACCGGTAGACCCCGAGACTGGCGCTGTTGCCGGGTACATCTACGACCCTGCCGATCAGTCCTTTGCCGCAGAGCAGCAAGGCAATCAAACCCCCCTTGACCATTCCTATATCGCCTATGTCTTCCTTCCTACTGCTTGCATTGGTATTTTTGCTACTGTTATAGTTAGCTCCTATATCTGATGCATAGCCTGTTTTTGATGAACTGCTACTTTCAGTCGTGTACCTTTTAATCTGCTTAGTATAGGTGGAGTAGTCATCCCCTCTGACCCCGTAGTTCAGTTGCCCCGCTTGTTTTCAAATCTCGATCTCTGATCGACGAGCCAGACCCTACACATCACATACACCCCCCCTTAGTTGTTCGACGCTATAGAGATACTATCGAGTACCGAGGGTGACACCTCGCTAAGTACTCCTGATGATATCTCTGTAGTATAGCTAGTCGGTCGTGGTTATCGAGGGTGATTCCTCTTTCATCATTCCCGATGACGCCTCTGTCGTGCAACCCCTCAAGTGTGGGACCCTCGAGGGTGATTCCTCTAAGCCCACCTTGACGGGTACATCGTTCGGAATCCAACGAGGGTGATACCTCGGATTCCCCCCGATGTTACAACCACACAGTTACTCGACCTTGTTACTGGGACCTTTGGTGATTAGTTGTAAGACGGGTGGATTCCCGTGAGACTGTGTTGTTGGCCTAATTCAAATGTTAATGGATTTTGGTATTTGATCTGGGTTGGTCGGAGACCTTTTCGCACTAACCGGCTACGCGGGAAGAATTATGGGTACTCGGCATCGCGGTATCAGCCGAAGCTTTTCAGATGTCAGCAATCGTAGTGGCGCGCGTCCGAGTGGTCCCGAGATGCATTGCGCTTGTGATTAAGGGATGCTAGGACTGACGTCGGCCGCCCTCGCATCGTGCAGGAGCGCGGAGGGGAACTGGGCCCATGAACCCTTTGCGCTTAGGATTTAGACCGGCGGGCTAAGCTCTCTGATTAGTCTTAGGTGGGGCTGCGACGTGTCGATATTCCGAGGCCGGGCAGGACCCAGAAAAGTATGTCCGGCCAGAGTGTTATCGAGCGTGACGGGACATGTGGTGCACCCCTGCAGGGATGAAAAATAACTATTCGGATAGTCGTGTCCACGGTTACAGGACGACTTGGAGTTGTGCCCTGATCTTATACAACTACAATTGTTACTTAACTGGATTTAGTTTGCCTCGGGATTGCTTCCTCGCAGGGAGTCGAGGGAGGATCTTTAGGCGTGACCTCACTTTAATATTGCTGCAACAATATGACTATTAATGTTTTACCCCTGTTCTACTCTCATCTATTGCTGCAAGACCCTGAAGATGCTAGTCTTCGATAGGACTAGACCTTCTCTCCCTGTTCTCGCATTGCTCCAGTCAGTCCACATATAAAACCCTTTCTTTGATACTGGTGCATTTAGCATAGTTCTGATGTAAGTCTTGCGAGTACTTTGGATGAGTACTCACTGCTGCTTTGCTCCCCCTTTGTCCCCTTGATCCGTTGCTGCGACCAGATGATGGAGCCCAGGAGATGGAGTTTTCCCGCCGACGCCTGCCGTCCCGATGGTGTCTTCTTCGTGGAGGTCGCTGAAGCCCACGAGTAGTTAGGAGGTTCCCAGGCAGGAGGCCTCACCTCATTCGATCGTTGTATCTTTTGTGCTAGCCTTCTCTAAGGTACCCCATGTTTTATTCCTATACTCAGATATTGTTGCTTTCGCTGACTCATGTTTTTATCGAGCTTCTGTATTCTAGCCCTCGAGGCCCCTGGCTTGTAATATGCAGCTTGTATTATTTTATTTGTGTCTAGAGTTGTGTTGTGATATCTTCCCGTGAGTCCTTGGGTTTGATTGTACGGATTTGCGTGTATGATTAGCGTACGATTAAACCGAGGGCGTCACACCCATAGCAGCCACGTAAAACTTGCAACAACAATTAGAGGACGTCTAACTTGTTTTTGGAGGGTATGTTATGTGATGTGATATGGCCAAAAGAATGTGAGGAAATATATGTGATGTATGAGATTGATCATGTTCTTGTAATAGGAATCACGACTTGCATGTCGATGAGTATGACAACCGGCAGGAGCTATAGGAGTTGTCTTAATTTATTGTATGACCTCCATGTCAATCAAAAACGCCATATGCTTACTTTACTTTATTGCTAACCGTTAGCCATAGTAGTAGAAGTAATAGTTGGCGAGACAACTTCACGAAGACATGATGATGGAGATCATGGTGTCGTGCCGGTGACGATGGTGATCATGCCGCGCCCCGAAGATGGAGATCAAAGGCGCAAGATGATATTGGCCATATCATATCACTTTATGATTTGCATGTGATGTTTATCATGTTTTTACATCTTATTTGCTTAGAACGACGGTAGCATAAATAAGATGATCCCTCACTAAAATTTTAAGAAATGTGTCCTCCTAAGTGTGCACCATTGTGAAGGATCGTTGTTTCGAAGCACCACGTGATGATCGGGTGTGATAGATTCTAACGTTCGCATACAATGGGTGTAAGCCAAATTTACACACGTGAAACACTTAGATTGACTTGTCGAGCCTAGCATGTACAGACTATTGGAAATATGTCCTAGAGGCAATAATAAAGTGGTTATTATTATATTTCCTTGTTCATTATAATTGTTTATTGTTCATGCTATAATTGTATTAACCAGAAACCGTAATATATGTGTGAATACATAGACCACAACATGTCCCTAGTGAGCCTCTAGTTGGCTAGTGACTGGCACTCTCTCGCAATAGCTAGACGAATGTTGATTCTGTGACAACAAACCTTCCCTTGCAACGGTACCAGAAGAATGCTACTAGCACTCCCCAGCAATGAAACTAGAAGAATGTTGTTGACGGCCCACCAGCGCGTGGGTTCGCAGCAGTTTTCGAGGGTAGAGTATTCAACCCAAATTTGTTGATTCGCCAAACAGGAGGTGAGAGAATACTCTCGAGTATTAGCAGCTGAATTTGTGTGATTCAACGGCACCTGAAAGATTAGTATCTGCAAGCAAAGTAGTAACAGCAAAGTAGCAAGTAACGGCAGTGGCAAGGAACAACAGTAGCAAGTAGAAACAGTAGCAAGCGACGGTAGTAGCAATAGTAGCAGCAGAGCAAGACAAGTAACAGCAGCAGCAACAGTAGTAACAGCAGAGCAAGACAAGTAACAGCAGCAGAGCAAGACAAGTAACAGCAGCAGAGCAAGACAAGTAACAGCAGCAGCAACAGTAGTAACAGCAGAGCAAGACAAGTAACAGCAGAAGTAGGACAAACTCGTAGGCAATGGGTCGGTGATTTGTTTTGATGATATTCATCATGCAACAGTTATAACACGGAGAGATATGTGGCTAGCTCCCGTTCGTCAATGTGATGTAGGCATGCATTCCGTGTGTCGTCATACGTGCTTAGGGAAAAGAACTTGCATGACATCTATTGTCCATCCCTCCCGTGGCAGTGGGGTCCAAAAGGAAACTACGGGATATTAAGGTTCTCCTTTTAATAAAGAACTGGACCAACGCATTAGCACTTGGTGAACACATGAACTCCTCAAACTATGGTCATCACCGGGAGTGGTTCCGATTATTGTCACTCCGGGGTTGCCGGATCATAGCACATAGTAGGTAACTACAACTTGCAAGATCGGATCTAAAACACACATATATTGGTGACAACATAATAATTTCAGATCTGAAATCATGGCACTCGGGCCCTAGTTACAAGCATTAAGCATGGCAAAGTAGTAGCAACATCAATCTCAGAACATAGTGGATACTAGGGATCAATCCCCATCAAAACTAACTCGATTACATGATAGATCTCATCCTACTCATCACCGCCCAGCGAGCCTACGAATAGATTACTCACGAACGACGAAGAGCTTCATGGAATTGGAGAGGGAAGAAGGTTGATGATGACGATGGCGACGATTTCCCCTCTCCGGAGCCCAAAACGGACTCCAGATCTGCCTTCCAGATGAAGAACAGGTTGTGGTGGCGCCTCCGTATCGCAAACGCGACAAAATATTCTCTTTTTATTTTTTCTGGGACGAAAGTGAACTTATAGAGCTGAGGTTGGGGGCGGCAGAGCCGTGTGGGCCCCACAATCTTGCCCACCGCCACCAGGGGGTGGCGGAGGCAGAGCTTGTGGCCCACTAGCCCACCCCCTCAGGTGGATCTTGGCGCAGGTATTTTTCATATTTTCCAAAAATGCTCCCCGTAAATTTTCAAGAAGTTTGGAGAACTTTGATTTCTGCACAAAAATAACACCAAGGCAATTCTGCTCAAAACAGCGTGAGTCCAGGTTAGTTCCATTCAAATCATGCAAATTAGAGTCCAAAACAAGGGCAAAATAGTTTAGAAAAGTAGATACGATGGAGACGTATCAGCTAGCTCGTTGAACAATAGATGGTCATGGTTTCCTGATCATGGACACTGGATGTCATTGATAACGGGATCACATCATTAGGAGAATGATGTGATGGACAAGACCCAATCCTAAGCATAGCACAAGATCGTGTAGTTCGTCTGCTATAGCTTTTGTAATGTCAAGTATCATTTCCTTAGACCATGAGACTGTGCAACTCCCAGATACCGCAGGAGTGATTTTGGTGTATCAAACATCACAACGTAACTGGGTGATTATAAAGGTGCACTACAGGTATCTCCGAAAATGTCTGTTGGGTTGGTACGAATCGAGACTCGGATTTGTCACTTCATGTGACGGAGAGGTATCTCTAGGCCCACCCAGTAATGCATCATCGTAATGAGATCAATGTGACTAAGGAGTTAGCCACGGGATGATGTTTTACGGAACAAGTAAAGAGACTTGCTGGTAACGAGATTGAACAAGGTATAGGGATACTGACGATCGAATCTCGGGCAAGTATCATACCGGTAGACAAAGGGAATTGCATACAGGATTGAGTGAATCCTCGACATAGTGGTTCATCCGATGAGATCATGTGGGAGCCAAGATGGGTATCCAGATCCCGCTGTTGGTTATTGATCGGAGAGATGTCTCGGTCATGTTTGCATGGTTCCCGAACCCGTAGGATCCACACACTTAAGGTTCGGTGACGCTAGAGTTGTTATGAGAATTATATATGTGGTTACGGAAGGTTGTTCGGAGTCCCGGATGAGATCCCGGACGTCACGAGGAGTTCTGAAATAGTCCGTAGGTGAAGATTTATATATGGGAAGTACGTTTCCGGCCACCGGAAAAGTTTCGGGGTTTATCGGTATTGTACCGGGACCACCGAAAGGGTTCCGGGGGAACACCGGGAGGGTCCACCCGTCCCGGAGGGCTACATGGGCTGAAAGGGGAAGGGAACCAGCCCCTGGTGGGCTGGTGCGAGCAAGGGAGGAGGCCCAAGGCGCATAGGAGTCAAACCCTAGGGCGTGGGGGCTGCCTTGGGTGGCAAGCCACCCCCTAGGGCGCCGCCCCCTCCTCCTTCTAGGGCTGCCGCACCACCTAGGGTTTCCCTAGGATGGACGTACCCCCTCTCCCTCCCACCTATATATAGTGGAGGTTTTGGGAGGTCTGCACACAGCCGAATCTCTCTCCCTCGGTGCAACCCTACCTCTCCACCTCTCCTCCTCCGCGGTGCTTGCAAAGCCCTGCCGGAGAACTGCAAACTCCATCGCCACCACACCGTCGGGTTGCCGGAGTTCTCCCTCAATTTCTCCTCCCTCCTTGCTGGATCAAGAAGGAGGAGACGTCCCCGGGCTGTAGGTGTGTTAAACGCGAAGACACCGAACGTTCGGTGTTTTAATCGGATCGTCGCGAGTACGACTCCATCGACTTTGTTCATAGTAACGCTTCCGCTTTGCGATCTTCAACGGTATGAAGATGCTCTACCTCTCTCGTTGCTGGTTTCTCCTAGTTTGATCTTGGTGTGACATAGGAAAAAAATTGAATTATTACTAGGATCCCCAACAGTGGCATCCGAGCTAGGTCTATGCGTAGATTCTATGCACGAGTAAAACACAAGTAAGTTGTGGGGGACGATTTGGTCAATATGCTTACCGTTACTAGTCTTATCTTGATTCGGCAGCATCGTGGGATGAAGCGGCCCGGACCAACTTTACACGTACTCTTACGTAAGACTGGTTCCACCGCCCGACATGCACTTGTTGCATAAGGTGGCTAGCAGGGGTCAGTCTCTCCCACTTTAGTTGGATTGGATTCAATGAAGAGGGTCCTTATGAAGGGTAAATAGAAATTGGCATATCACAGTTGTGGTTGTGGCGTAGGTAAGAACGTTCTTGCGAGAAACCCATAGCAGCCACATAAAACTTGCAACAACAATCAGAGGACATCTAAGTTGTTTTTGCAGGGTATGGTATGTGATGTGATGTGGCCAAAAGGATGTGATGATATATATGTGATGTATGAGATTGATCATGTTCTTGTAATAGGAATCACGACTTGCATGTTGATACGTCCATTTTACATCATGTTTTCATGTTGATATCTATCGCTTCTTGGGCTATTATTTCACTTCACGGTACAATACTTATGCCTTTTCTCTCTTATTTTGCAAGGTTTACATGAAGAGGGGGAATCCCGGCAACTGGAATTCTGGCTTGAAAAAGGAGCAAAATTTAGATACCTATTCTACGCAACTCCAAACCCCGTAAAAATCAACGAGGATTTTTTTTGGATTTATAAAAAATACTTGGCCGAAGAAGCGCCAGAGGGGCGCAAGCAGGTGGCCACAAGCCTGCTTAGCGCGGCCACCCCCTGGCCGCGCCAAGGGGGCTTGTGGGCAGCCTGCTGGCCCACTGGCCCCCCTCTTCTGCTATATGAAGGGTTTCGTCCAGGAAAAAAAATCAGGGAGGAGCTTTTTCGTGGATTCGTTGCCGCCACGAGGCGGAACTTGAGCAGAACCAATCTAAAGCTCCGGCAGGATGATCTTGCCGGCGAAACTTCCCTCCCAGAGGGGGAAATCGTCGCCATCGTCATCACCAACACTCCTCTCATCGGAGGGGACTCGTCACCATCAACATCTTCATCAGCACCATCTCATCTCCAAACCCTAGTTCATCTCTTGTAACCAATCTCCGTCTCGCGACTCCGATTAGTACTTGTAAGGTTGCTAGTAGTGTTGATTACTCTTTGTAGTTGATGCTAATTGGATTACTTGGTGGAAGAGTTTATGTTCAGATCCTTGATGCTACTCATTACCTCTCTGGTCATGAATATGATTATGCTTTGTGAGTAGTTACTTTTGTTCCTGAGGACATGGGATAAGTCATGCTAATAGTAGTCATGTGAATTTGGTATTCGTTCGGTAATTTGATGTGTTGTATGTTGTTTTTCCTCTAGTGGTGTTATGTGAACGTTGACTACATAACACTTCACCATTATTTGGGCCTAGAGGAAGGCATTGGGAAGTAGTAAGTAGATGATGGGTTGCTAGAGTGACAGAAGCTTAAACCCTAGTTTATGTGTTTCTTCGTAAGGGGTTGATTTGGATCCACTAGTTTAATGCTATGGTTAGACTTTGTCTTAATTCTTCTTTCGTAGTTGCAGATGCTTGCGAGAGGGGTTAATTATAAGTGGGATGTTTGTCCAAGTAAGGAAAGTACTCAAGCGCCGGTCCACCCACATATCAAACTATCAAAGTAACGAACGCAAATCATATGAACATGATGAAAACTAGCATGACAGAAATTCACGTGTGTCCTCGGGAGCGTTTTTCCTCCTATAAGACTTTGTACAGGCTTGTCCCTTGCTACAAAAGGGATTGGGCCACTTTGCTGCACCGTTGCTACTTTTGTTACTTGTTGCTTGCTATGAATCGTCTCACCACACAATCACTTGTTACCGACAATTTCAGTGCCTGCAGATTTTACCTTGCTGAAAACCACTTGTCAGATCCTTCTGCTCCTCGTTGGATTTGACACTCTTACTTATCTAAAGGACTATGATTGATCCCCTATACTTGTGGGTCATCAAGACTCTTTTCTGTCGTCATTGCCGGGGAGTGAAGCGCCTTTGGTAAGTGGAACTTGGTAAGGAAACACTCATATAGTGTGCTGAAATTTATTGTCACTTGTCACTATGGATACTAATCCTTTGAGGGTTTGTTCGGTGTATCTTCACCTCGAACGGAAGCATAAGAGTTGCTCCTCAACCTGCTGCACCTACTAAAAATATTTGCTTTGAATTTCCTTCGGGTATGCTTGAGAAATTGCTGGCTAATCCTTTTACAGGAGATGGAACATCACATCCAGACTTGCATCTAATCTATGTAGATGAAGTTTGTGGTTTATTTAAGCTTGCAAGTTTGCCCGGGGATGAGGTCAAGAAGAAGTTCTTTCCTTTATCTTTGAAGGATAAGGCGTTGACATGGTATAAGCTATGTGATGATACTGGATCATGGGACTACAATCGGTTGAAATTGGAATTTCATCAAAAGTTTTATCCTATGCATTTAGTACATCGTGATCGGAATTATATTTATAATTTTTGGACTCGTGACAGAGAAAGCATCGCTCAATCTTGGGGGAGGCTTAAATCAATGTTATATTCAAGCCCCAATCATGAGCTCTCGAGAGAAATTATCATTCAGAACTTCTATGCTCGGCTTTCTCATGATGATCGCACCATGCTTGACACTTCTTGTACCGGTTCTTTTATGAAGAGAGATATTGACTTCAAATGGAATTTATTGGAGAGAATTAAACGCAACTCTGAAGATTGGGAGCTTGAAGAAGGTAAGGATTCAGGTATGAATTTCACATTTGATTGCGTTAAATCCTTTGTTGAGACAAATACTTTTTGTGACTTTAGCGCTAAGTATGGACTTGACTCTGAGATAGTAGCTTCACTGTGTGAATCCTTTGCTGCTCATATTGATCTCCCCAAAGAGAAGTGGTTTAAATATCATCCTCCTTTAGAAGTCAATGTAGTTAAACCCACTCCAATTGAAGAGAAAGTCATTGCCTATAATGATCCTGTGGTTCCGAGTGCTTACATTGAGAAACCACCTTTCCCTATTAGGATAAAGGATCATTCTAAAGCTTCAACTGTGATACGTAGAGGCTATATTAGAACACCTACACCCCCTGAGCAAATTAGAGTTGAACCTAGCATTGTTATTATCAAAGATCTTCTGTCCGACGATGTTGAGGGACATAATATTCACTTCTGTGAAGATGGTGCTAGAATCGCTAAACCTCACGCTAGAGACAAACATAGGCATGTTGTTGGCACGCTTGTTGTTTCTGTTAAGATAGGAGATCATTGCTATCATGGTTTATGTGACGTGGGTGCTAGTGTTAGTGCAATAACTCAATCCTTATATGATGAAATCAAAGACGAGATTGCACCTATTGAGATAGAGCTTATTGATGACACTATTCAGCTTGCCAATAGAGATACTATCTGCCCCCTGGGAATTGTTAGGGATGTTGAAGTCTTGTGTGGTAAAACGAAGTATCCTGCTGATTTCCTCGTTCTTTCTACCGCACAAGATAGCTTTTGTCCCATCATATTTGGCAGACCCTTCCTCAATAATGTCAATGCTCATATTGATTGTGAGAAGCAAACTGTCATTGTTGGCTTTGAAGGTGTGTCACATGAGTTCAATTTCTCCAAGTTTGGTAGACAACCTCATGAAAAGAGTTGCCTAGTAGGGATGAAAATATTGCCTTAGCTTCTATTTCCGTGCCTCCTACTGATCCCTTAGAGAAATACTTGCTTGAGCATGAAAATGATATGCATATGGATGAAAGGGATGAAATAGATAGAGTTGTCTTAGAATAATATCCTATCCTTAAGAATAACTTGTGTCTTGAACTGCTTGGGGATCCACCCCCACCAAAGGGTGATCATGTGTTCGAGCTTAAACAGTCGCCTGATACTCTTAAGTATGCTTATCTTGATGAAAAATATATATATCCTATCATAATTAGTGCTAGCCTCTCAGAGCATGAAGAAAAGAAGTTGCTAAAAACTCTGAGGAAGCATCGTGCTGCTATTGGATATACTCTTGATGATCTTAAGGGCATTAGTCCTACTCTATGCCAGCACAAGATTAAAACTGATCCTGACTTCAAACCAGTTGCTGATCATCAAAGGAGATTGAATCCTAAGATGAAAGAAGTAGTAAGAAAAGAAATACTAAAGCTCCTGGAAGCGGGTATTATCTATCTTGTTGCTCATAGCGATTGGGTGAGTCCGGTGCAATGCGTCCCTAAGAAGGGAGGCATTACCGTTGTCCCTAATGATAAGGATGAATTGATCCCACAGAGGATTATTACTGGCTATAGGATGGTGATCGATTTTAGGAAATTGAATAAAGCCACTAGGAAATATCATTACCCTTTGCCTTTTATCGACCAAATGCTAGAAAGGCTGTCTAAACACACACACTTCTGCTTTCTAGACGGTTATTCTGGTTTCTCCCAAATACCAGTTGCACAATCTGCTCAGGAGAAAACCACTTTCACCTGCCCTTTCGGTACCTTTGCTTATAGACGTATGCCTTTTGGCTTATGCAATGCACCTGCTACCTTTCAAAAATGTATGATGGCTATATTCTCTGAATTTTCTGAAAATATTATCGAGGTTTTCATGGATGACTTCTCCGTTTACGGGTCTTCCTTTGATGATTGCCTCAGCAACCTCGATCGAGTCTTGCAGAGATGTAAAGACACCAATCTTGTCTTGAATTGGGAGAAGTGCCACTTTATGGTTAATGAAGGCATCGTCTTAGGACATAAAATTTCTGAAAGAGGTATTGAAGTCGATAAGGCTAAGGTTGATGCAATCGAGAAAATACCATACCCCACAGATATCAAAGGTATAAGAAGTTTCCTTGGTCATGCTGGTTTCTATAGAAGGTTCATTAAAGACTTCTCTAAGATTTCTAGGCTTCTTACCAATCTCTTACAAAAGGATATTCCTTTTGTCTTTGACGATGATTGTGAGGAAGCCTTCGAAATACTTAAGAGGGCTTTGATAACTGCACATATTGTTCAACCATCTGATTGGAACTTACCTTTTGAAATCATGCGTGATGCTAGTGATTATGCTGTTGGTGTTGTTCTAGGGCAAAGAGTCGATAAGAAGTTGAATGTTATTCACTATGCTAGTAAAACTCTAGACAGTGTCCAGAGAAACTGTGCCACTACGGAGAAGGAATTTTTAGCAGTCGTGTTTGCATGTGAAAAGTTCAGGTCTTACATAGTTGATTCCAAAGTCACTATTCACACTGATCATGCTGCTATTAAGTACCTCATGGAGAAGAAGGACGCTAAACCTAGACTTATCAGATGGGTTCTCTTGCTACAAGAATTTGATTTGCACGTTGTTGATAGGAAGGGTGTTGATAACCCAGTAGCAGATAACTTATCTAGGTTGGAGAACGTTCTTGATGACCCACAACCTATTGATGATAGCTTTCCCGATGAGCAATTGAATGTCATCAATGCTTCACGTACTGCACCGTGGTATGCTGATTATGCAAACTATATCGTTGCCAAATATATACCACCTAGTTTCACATACCAGCAAAAGAAGAAATTCTTCTTTGACTTGAGACATTACTTTTGGGATGATCCTCACCTTTATAAGGAAGGAGTAGATGGTGTTATTAGACGTTGTGTACCTGAACATGAATAAGGACATATCCTACAGAATGTCACTCCGAGGCCTACGGAGGACACCATGCGGGAGATAGAACTGCACACAAGGTATTGCAATCAGGGTTCTATTGGCCCACTCTCTTGAAGGATACCCGTAAGTTAGGCTTGTCTTGTGACGAATGTCAAAGAATAGGTAATATTAGCAAACGTCAGGAAATGCCTATGAACTATTCACTTGTCATTGAACCATTTGATGTCTGGGGCTTTGATTATATGGGACCTTTTCCCAAATCCAATGGGTATACTCATATCCTAGTTGCTGATGATTACGTCACTAAGCGGGCAGAAGCTATCCCCACTAGTAGTGCTGATCACAGCACTTCTATCAGGATGCTTAAAGAAGTTATCTTCCCTAGATTTGGAGTCCCTAGATATCAAATGACCGATGGTGGTTCACATTTCATTCATGGTGTTTTCCGTAAAACGCTTGCTAAGTACGATGTCAACCATAGAATTGCGTCTCCATATTGATACGTCTCAAACGTATCTATAATTTTTGATGGTTTCATGTTGTTATCTTGTCATCTTTGGATGTTTTATGTACCTTTTATATCTTTTTTGGGACTAACTTATTAATTCAGTGCCAAGTGCCAGTTCCTCTTTTTTCTGTGTTTTTGGCTCTTTTCAGATCTGATTTTGGAACGGAGTCCAAACGGAATAAAATCCCCGAAATAAATTTTTCCCGAACGGAAGAAGATCAGGGGGCTTGTGGGCCAAGCCAGGAGAGCTACACGGAGCCCACAAGCCCTGTACCTACCACCAGGGGGCGGCGGCTAGCAGGCTTGTGGCCTCCCTGGCGCCCCCTGGCCTAGCTCCTTCGCCTATATATTCCCTAAAATACAGAAAAAAAATCAGGGAATCCACGAAAACACTTTTCCGCCGCCGCAAGCTTCCGTTTCCGCGAGATCTCATCTGGAGACCCTTCCCGGTGCCCTGCTGGAGGGGACTTTGGAGTTGGAGGGCTTCTACATCAACATCATCGCCCCTCCAATGACTCATGACTAGTTCACTTCAGACCTACGGGTCCGTAGTTAGTAGCTAGATGGCTTCTTCTCTCTCTTGGATCTTCAATACAAAGTTCTCCATGATCTTCATGGAGATCTATCCGATGTAATCCTTTTTGGCGGTGTGTTTGTCGAGATCCGATGAATTGTGGATTTGTGATCAGATTATCTATGATATATATTTGAGTCTTTGCTGATTTCTTATATGCATGATTTGATATCCTTGTAAGTCTCTCCGAGTCTTGGGTTTTGTTTGGCCAACTAGATCTATGATTCTTGCAATGGGAGAAGTGCTTGGTTTTGGGTTCTTACCGTGTGGTGACCTTTCCCAGTGACAGTAGGGGCAGCAAGGCACACATCATGTAGCTGCCATCAAGGGTAACAAGGTGGGCTTTGTCGTAGATATGAGATTGTCCATCTGCATCATGTCATATTGCTTAAGGCGTTACTCTGTTCTTTTGGACTTAATACACTAGATGCATGCTGGATAGCGGTCGACGTGTGGAGTAATAGTAGTAGATGCAGAAAGTATCGGTCTACTTGTTTTGGACGTGATGCCTATAGATATAATCATTGCCATAGATGACATCACGACTTTGCGCGGTTCTATCAATTGCTCGACAGTAATTTGTTCACCCACCGTCTACTTGCTTTCATGAGAGAAGCCACTAGTAAACACTACGCCCCCGGGTCTATTCACACCTATCGTTTCCACTTTCTCTTTTACTTTGCTTTGTTACTTTGTTGCTTTCAGTTCTCACTTGGCAAACAATCTATAAGGGATTTACAACCCCTTCATAGCGTTGGGAGCAAGCTTTTTGTGTTTGTGCAGGTACTTGTGATACTCCTTCACTGGATCGATACCTTGGTTCTCAAACTGAGGGAAATACTTACCACCGCTGCGCTACATCACCCTTTCCGCTTCGAGGGAACACCAATGCAAGGCTCCAAGGCCACGGGGAAATCCTTTGCATATTTCCCTAGGAAGTCCCTAAAGGCGTAGCCGTAGCATAAGGATTCCTGGTGCCGTTGCTGAGGAGTATCAAGACAAGAACAGTCTCCCGTCAACACGTTTCTGGCGCGGTTGGAAGGTCTTTTGTTGCAGTAGCACATATCACCCTCAGTCAAGTGGTCAAGTAGAGCTAAGCAATAGAGAGATTAAACTAATTCTGCAAAAGACTGTCAACAGGTCTAGAAAGAATGGGTCTAAGAAGCTCGATGATGCACTGTGGGCTTATAGAACTGCCTATAAGAATCCATGGGCATGTCTTCGTACAAAATGGTGTACGGTAAAGCATGTCATTTACCTCTTGAGCTAGAGCATAAAGCTTATTGGGCAATCAAAGATCTCAACTTTGCTTTCAAACTTGCCGGTGAGAAGAGGTTATTTGATATTAGCTCGCTTGATGAATGGAGAACTCAGGCATATGAGAATGCCAAGTTGTTCAAAGAGAAGGTTAAGAGGTGGCATGATAAGACAATACAAAAGCGTGAGTTCGATGTAGGTGATTATGTCTTTCTATATAACTCTCGTTTAAGATTCTTTGCAGGCAACCTTCTCTCTAAATGGGAAGGTCCCTATGTTGTTGAGGAAGTATATCGTTCCGGTGCTATCAAGATCAACAACATGGAAGGAAATTGTCCGAGAGTTGTAAATGGGCAGAGAATCAAGCATTATATCTCAGGTACTCCCATAAATGTTGAAAGCAATATTATCAATACCATAACTCCGGAAGAATACCTAAGGGATATTTATCAGCCTGTTTCAGACTCCGAAAACGAAGAGGTATGTGATTCGGTAAGAAAACAGAGTCCAAAACTTTTCCAGTAGGAAATTTTCTCCGTTTTGGAATATTTGAAAAAATACAAATATTGGAAGTAGTCCGGAAAGTGCGCGAGGAGGCAACAAGCCTGCCCGGCGCGGGACCACCCCCTGGTCGCGCCGAGAGGGCTTGTGGCCACCTCATGCGCCTCCCAGACTCCATTTTCATGCGGGGTACTCCTTCTGGTCTGTAAAAAATCATTATATATACTCCCGTTTGGTCTGACCTGTGCATCACGCAGATTTCCTCCATTTTTCATTTCGAGACTGTTTCTGTTGCAGATCTAGATCGCTATGACTTCCCTAAAAGCTCTGAAGGACAAGATCTTCGAGAAGGTCATCAATCCCTACCTCACGGGAGTGTTGCAACACCCTCAATCTATCGAGATGCGTGAGGGGATGTTGCACATCCGTGATGTTGAGGGGCCCAAGAAGACCGGAAGCGTGGAGACGAGGCTCGAAGCAATGGAGCAACAAGTCTTCAAGTGCCAAGGGATGGTGGAGCGTGGACTCAACGCCAACCACATGATGATCACGGAGTTCACCAGCAAGCACATGATTGATGTCAATGACATTGGGAAGAACCTCTCCAGGCTCTATGACAGGATTGATCAACTCCAGGCCCAGATCTATGACCTGCAGAACCAAAACTGTGAGTATGAGTATAGATTTAAATCAATACGGTTGGCTGCAGATTTGAGGATTCCGGAGACTCGTTCATCTTTCCATGATGGAGCACCTATGCCCATGTTGCAACAACTCCTCCACCATCACCACCAAAGGAAGACAACTAAACATGGGTATGGGAAATCCCCTTGCCTTGTGCCATGCTTGGGGGAGTTGCCCCGGTATCGTATCACCATCACATCTTTTTCCTTTACCTTTGTTTTAGTTTTAGGTCACCCACTTGAGGGAAAATTGCTACTGTCCTACAAACCTCTGTGCTTGGAGGCCCAACAACATCTACAAGGAGAAGGTTGCGTAGTAGACATCAAGCTCTTTTCCGGCGCCGTTGTCGGGGAGGTTAGCACTTGAAGGTATATCCATAGATCTTGCAATCGAATCTTTTTGTTTCTTGTTCTTTCGCTAGCCTCATATACTCCATCTTTTCAATTTCTTTCATGAGCATGATGGGAAGGAAAATTGTGCTCAAGTGCTGAAAGAAGAATTACATAGAATGCTTGGCATAGAATATGTGAAGGATGAGCATGATTGCAATGTTTTAGCATGAATTCTTTGAATACACATGATGCTAATGATATGCAAAGCCACAAGCTTGGGGATGCTATATTTGATGAAGATGATCTTTTTAGTTCTTCCACTTTGAATGATCAAAATCATTTTGATGAAAGCATGCCCCCTATCTATGATGATTATTGTGAGGATACTTATGCTTTAAAGAAGAGGGATGATAAAACTTGTCATACTTTCGAAAAACCCTTTGTGAAACCTTGCTTTTTCATTGTGGACAGAATTTGTAGTGCTCAAGTCTTTTACGATACTCCCACTACTATTCTTGAGAATAGATTTCCTTATGTCGGGAGTAGTAAAATGTTGGCATTATGCCCTAGAGGCAATAATAAATATAGTTATTATTATAATTCCTGTATCAAGATAATCGTTTATTATCCATGCTATAATTGTATTGAATGAAGACTCATTTACATGTGTGGATACATAGACAAAACACTGTCCCTAGCAAGCCTCTAGTTGGCTAGCGAGTGGATCAAAGATAGTCAGTGTCTTCTGATTATGAACAAGGTGTTGTTGCTTGATAACTGGATCATGTGATTAGGAGAATCATGTGATGGACTAGACCCAAACTAATAGACATAGCATGTTGATCGTGTCATTTTGTTGCTATTGTTTTCTGCGTGTCAAGTATTTGTTCCTATGACCATGAGATCATATAACTCACTAACACCGGAGGAATACTTTGTGTGTATTAAACGTCGCAACGTAACTGGGTGACTATAAAGATGCTCTACAGGTATCTCCGAAGGTGTTCGTTGAGTTAGTATGGATCAAGACTGGGATTTGTCACTCCGTGTGACGGAGAGGTATCTCGGCCCACTCGGTAATACAACATCACACACAAGCCTTGCAAGCAATGTAACTTAGTGTAAGTTGCGGGATCTTGTATTACGGAACGAGTAAAGAGACTTGCCAGTAAACGAGATTGAAATAGGTATACGGATACTGACGATCGAATCTCGGGCAAGTAACATACCGAAGGACAAAGGGAATGACATACGGGATTATATGAATCCTTGGCACTAAGGTTCAAACGATAAGATCTTCGTAGAATATGTAGGACCCAATATGGGCATCCAGGTCCCGCTATTGGATATTGACCGAGGAGTCTCTCGGGTCATGTCTACATACTTCTCGAACCCGCAGGGTCTGCACACTTAAGGTTCGACGTTGTTTTATGCGTATTTGAGTTATATGGTTGGTTACCGAATGTTGTTCGGAGTCCCGGATGAGATCACGGATGTCACGAGGGTTTCCGTAATGGTACGGAAACGAAGATTGATATATAGGATGACCTCATTTGATTACCGGAAGGTTTTCGGAGTTACCGGGAATGTACCGGGAATGACGAATGGGTTCCGGGAGTTCACCGGGGGGGCAACCCACCCCGGGGAAGCCCATAGGCCTTAAGAGTGGCGCACCAGCCCTTAGTGGGCTGGTGGGACAGCCCAAAAGGGCTCTATGCGCATTGGAAGAAAAATCAAAGAGAAAAGAAAAAAAAGGAGGAGGTGGGAAAGGAAAGAAGGACTCCACCCACCAAACCAAGTAGGACTCGGTTTGGGGGGGAGTCCTTCCCCCCTTTGGCTCAGCCGACCCCCTTGAGGCTCCTTGAGCCCCAAGGCAAGGTCCCCCCTCTCCCACCTATATATATGGAGGTTTTAGGGCTGATTTGAGACGACTTTTCCACGGCAGCCCGACCACATACCTCCACGGTTTTCCCTCTAGATCGCGTTTCTGCGGAGCTCGGGCGGAGCCCTGCTGAGACAAGGTCATCACCAACCTCCGGAGCGCCGTCACGCTGCCAAAGAACTCTTCTACCTCTCCGTCTCTCTTGCTGGATCAAGAAGGCCGAGATCATCGTCGAGCTGTACGTGTGCTGAACGCGGAGGTGCCGTCCGTTCGGTACTAGATCGTGGGACTGATCGCGGGATTGTTCGCGGGGCGGATCGAGGGACGTGAGGACGTTCCACTACATCAACCGCGTTCACTAAGGCTTCTGCTATACGTTCTAAAAGGGTACGTAGATCACTCATCCCCTCTCGTAGATGGACATCACCATGATAGGTCTTCGTGCGCGTAGGAAAATTTTTGTTTCCCATGCAACGTTTTCCAACAGTGGCATCATTGTTGGAATTATGCCCTAGAGGCAATAATAAATATAGTTATTATTATAATTCTTGTATCAAGATAATCGTTTATTATCCATGCTATAATTGTATTGAATGAAGACTCATTTACATGTGTGGATACATAGACAAAACACCGTCCCTAGCAAGCCTCTAGTTGGCTAGCCAGTTGATCAAAGATATTCAGTGTCTTCAGATTATGAACAAGGTGTTGTTGCTTGATAACTGGATCACGTCATTAGGAGAATCACGTGATGGACTAGACCCAAACTAATAGACGTAGCATGTTGATCGTGTCATTTTGTTGCTACTGTTTTCTGCGTGTCAAGTATTTATTCCTATGACCATGAGATCATATAACTCACTGACACCGGAAGAGTACTTTGTGTGTATCAAACGTCGCAACGTAACTGGGTGACTATAAAGATGCTCTACAGGTATCTCCGAAGGTGTTAGTTGAGTTAGTATGGATCAAGACTCGGATTTGTCACTCCGTGTAACGGAGAGGTATCTCAGGGCCCACTCGGTAATACAACATCACACACAAGCCTTGCAAGCGATGTAACTTAGTGTAAGTTGTGGGATCTTGTATTACGGAACGAGTAAAGAGACTTGCCGGTAAACGAGATTGAAATAGGTATGCGGATACTGACGATCGAATCTCGGGCAAGTAACATACCGAAGGACAAAGGGAATGACATACGGGATTATATGAATCCTTGGCACTGAGGTTCAAACGATAAGATCTTCGTAGAATATGTAGGATCCAATATGGGCATCCAGGTCCCGCTATTGGATATTGACCGAGGAGTCTCTCGGGTCATGTCTGCATAGTTCTCGAACCCGCAAGGTCTGCACACTTAAGGTTCGACGTTGTTTTATCCGTATTAGAGTTATATGGTTGGTTACCGAATGTTGTTCAGAGTCCCGGATGAGATCACGGACGTCACGAGGGTTTCCGGAATGGTCCGAAAACAAAGATTGATATATAGGATGACCTCATTTGATTACCGGAAGGTTTTCGGAGTTACCGGGAATGTACCGGGAATGACGAATGGGTTCCGGGAGTTCACCGGGGGGGCAACCCACCCCGGGGAAGCCCATAGGCCTTGAGGGTGGCACACCAGCCCTTAGTGGGCTGGTGGGACAGCCCAAAAGGGCCCTATGCGCCAAGAAGAGAAAATCAAGAGAAAAGAAAGAAAAAAAAGAGGAGGTGGGAAGGAAGGGAAGGACTCCCTCCCACCAAACCAAGTCCAACTCGGTTTGGGGGGGGGAGTCTTCCCCCCTTGGCTCGGCCGACCCCCTTGGGGCTCCTTGAGCCCCAAGGCAAGGTCCCCTCCCTCCCACCTATATATACGGAGGTTTTAGGGCTGATTTGAGACGACTTTTCCACGGCAGCCCGACCACATACCTCCACGGTTTTTCCTCTAGATCGCGTTTCTGCGGAGCTCGGGCGGAGCCCTGCTGAGACAAGGTCATCACCAACCTCCGGAGCGCTATCATGCTGCCGGAGAACTCTTCTACCTCTCCGTCTCTCTTGCTGGATCAAGAAGGCCGAGATCATCGTCGAGCTGTACGTGTGCTGAACGCGGAGGTGCCGTCCGTTCGGTACTAGATCGTGGGACTGATCGCGGGATTGTTCGCGGGGCGGATCGAGGGACGTGAGGACGTTCCACTACATCAACCGCGTTCACTAACGCTTCTGCTATACGATCTACAAGGGTACGTAGATCACTCATCCCCTCTCGTAGATGGACATCACCATGATAGGTCTTCGTGCGCGTAGGAAAATTTTTGTTTCCCATGCGAAGTTCCCCAACAGTGGCATCATTGTTGGAATTATGCCCTAGAGGCAATAATAAATATAGTTATTATTATAATTCTTGTATCAAGATAATCGTTTATTATCCATGCTATAATTGTATTGAATGAAGACTCATTTACATGTGTGGATACATAGACAAAACACCGTCCCTAGCAAGCCTCTAGTTGGCTAGCCAGTTGATCAAAGATATTCAGTGTCTTCTGATTATGAACAAGGTGTTGTTGCTTGATAACTGGATCACGTCATTAGGAGAATCACGTGATGGACTAGACCCAAACTAATAGACGTAGCATGTTGATCGTGTCATTTTGTTGCTACTGTTTTCTGCGTGTCAAGTATTTATTCCTATGACCATGAGATCATATAACTCACTGACACCGGAAGAGTACTTTGTGTGTATCAAACGTCGCAACGTAACTGGGTGACTATAAAGATGCTCTACAGGTATCTCCGAAGGTGTTAGTTGAGTTAGTATGGATCAAGACTCGGATTTGTCACTCCGTGTAACGGAGAGGTATCTCAGGGCCCACTCGGTAATACAACATCACACACAAGCCTTGCAAGCGATGTAACTTAGTGTAAGTTGTGGGATCTTGTATTACGGAACGAGTAAAGAGACTTGCCGGTAAACGAGATTGAAATAGGTATGCGGATACTGACGATCGAATCTCGGGCAAGTAACATACCGAAGGACAAAGGGAATGACATACGGGATTATATGAATCCTTGGCACTGAGGTTCAAACGATAAGATCTTCGTAGAATATGTAGGATCCAATATGGGCATCCAGGTCCCGCTATTGGATATTGACCGAGGAGTCTCTCGGGTCATGTCTGCATAGTTCTCGAACCCGCAAGGTCTGCACACTTAAGGTTCGACGTTGTTTTATCCGTATTAGAGTTATATGGTTGGTTACCGAATGTTGTTCAGAGTCCCGGATGAGATCACGGACGTCACGAGGGTTTCCGGAATGGTCCGAAAACAAAGATTGATATATAGGATGACCTCATTTGATTACCGGAAGGTTTTCGGAGTTACCGGGAATGTACCGGGAATGACGAATGGGTTCCGGGAGTTCACCGGGGGGGCAACCCACCCCGGGGAAGCCCATAGGCCTTGAGGGTGGCACACCAGCCCTTAGTGGGCTGGTGGGACAGCCCAAAAGGGCCCTATGCGCCAAGAAGAGAAAATCAAGAGAAAAGAAAGAAAAAAAAGAGGAGGTGGGAAGGAAGGGAAGGACTCCCTCCCACCAAACCAAGTCCAACTCGGTTTGGGGGGGGGAGTCTTCCCCCCTTGGCTCGGCCGACCCCCTTGGGGCTCCTTGAGCCCCAAGGCAAGGTCCCCTCCCTCCCACCTATATATACGGAGGTTTTAGGGCTGATTTGAGACGACTTTTCCACGGCAGCCCGACCACATACCTCCACGGTTTTTCCTCTAGATCGCGTTTCTGCGGAGCTCGGGCGGAGCCCTGCTGAGACAAGGTCATCACCAACCTCCGGAGCGCTATCATGCTGCCGGAGAACTCTTCTACCTCTCCGTCTCTCTTGCTGGATCAAGAAGGCCGAGATCATCGTCGAGCTGTACGTGTGCTGAACGCGGAGGTGCCGTCCGTTCGGTACTAGATCGTGGGACTGATCGCGGGATTGTTCGCGGGGCGGATCGAGGGACGTGAGGACGTTCCACTACATCAACCGCGTTCACTAACGCTTCTGCTATACGATCTACAAGGGTACGTAGATCACTCATCCCCTCTCGTAGATGGACATCACCATGATAGGTCTTCGTGCGCGTAGGAAAATTTTTGTTTCCCATGCGAAGTTCCCCAACAGTGGCATCATTGTTGGAATTATGCCCTAGAGGCAATAATAAATATAGTTATTATTATAATTCTTGTATCAAGATAATCGTTTATTATCCATGCTATAATTGTATTGAATGAAGACTCATTTACATGTGTGGATACATAGACAAAACACCGTCCCTAGCAAGCCTCTAGTTGGCTAGCCAGTTGATCAAAGATATTCAGTGTCTTCTGATTATGAACAAGGTGTTGTTGCTTGATAACTGGATCACGTCATTAGGAGAATCACGTGATGGACTAGACCCAAACTAATAGACGTAGCATGTTGATCGTGTCATTTTGTTGCTACTGTTTTCTGCGTGTCAAGTATTTATTCCTATGACCATGAGATCATATAACTCACTGACACCGGAAGAGTACTTTGTGTGTATCAAACGTCGCAACGTAACTGGGTGACTATAAAGATGCTCTACAGGTATCTCCGAAGGTGTTAGTTGAGTTAGTATGGATCAAGACTCGGATTTGTCACTCCGTGTAACGGAGAGGTATCTCAGGGCCCACTCGGTAATACAACATCACACACAAGCCTTGCAAGCGATGTAACTTAGTGTAAGTTGTGGGATCTTGTATTACGGAACGAGTAAAGAGACTTGCCGGTAAACGAGATTGAAATAGGTATGCGGATACTGACGATCGAATCTCGGGCAAGTAACATACCGAAGGACAAAGGGAATGACATACGGGATTATATGAATCCTTGGCACTGAGGTTCAAACGATAAGATCTTCGTAGAATATGTAGGATCCAATATGGGCATCCAGGTCCCGCTATTGGATATTGACCGAGGAGTCTCTCGGGTCATGTCTGCATAGTTCTCGAACCCGCAAGGTCTGCACACTTAAGGTTCGACGTTGTTTTATCCGTATTAGAGTTATATGGTTGGTTACCGAATGTTGTTCAGAGTCCCGGATGAGATCACGGACGTCACGAGGGTTTCCGGAATGGTCCGAAAACAAAGATTGATATATAGGATGACCTCATTTGATTACCGGAAGGTTTTCGGAGTTACCGGGAATGTACCGGGAATGACGAATGGGTTCCGGGAGTTCACCGGGGGGGCAACCCACCCCGGGGAAGCCCATAGGCCTTGAGGGTGGCACACCAGCCCTTAGTGGGCTGGTGGGACAGCCCAAAAGGGCCCTATGCGCCAAGAAGAGAAAATCAAGAGAAAAGAAAGAAAAAAAAGAGGAGGTGGGAAGGAAGGGAAGGACTCCCTCCCACCAAACCAAGTCCAACTCGGTTTGGGGGGGGAGTCTTCCCCCCTTGGCTCGGCCGACCCCCTTGGGGCTCCTTGAGCCCCAAGGCAAGGTCCCCTCCCTCCCACCTATATATACGGAGGTTTTAGGGCTGATTTGAGACGACTTTTCCACGGCAGCCCGACCACATACCTCCACGGTTTTTCCTCTAGATCGCGTTTCTGCGGAGCTCGGGCGGAGCCCTGCTGAGACAAGGTCATCACCAACCTCCGGAGCGCTATCATGCTGCCGGAGAACTCTTCTACCTCTCCGTCTCTCTTGCTGGATCAAGAAGGCCGAGATCATCGTCGAGCTGTACGTGTGCTGAACGCGGAGGTGCCGTCCGTTCGGTACTAGATCGTGGGACTGATCGCGGGATTGTTCGCGGGGCGGATCGAGGGACGTGAGGACGTTCCACTACATCAACCGCGTTCACTAACGCTTCTGTTGTACGATCTACAAGGGTACGTAGATCACTCATCCCCTCTCGTAGATGGACATCACCATGATAGGTCTTCGTGCGCGTAGGAAAATTTTTGTTTCCCATGCGAAGTTCCCCAACAGTGGCATCATGAGCTAGGTTCATGCGTAGATGTCTTCTCGAGTAGAACACAAAAGTTTTTGTGGGCGGTGATGTGCGTTTTGCTGCCCTCCTTAGTATTTTCTTGATTCCGCGGTATTGTTGGATTGAAGCGGCTTGGACCGACATTACTCGTACGCTTACGAGAGACTGGTTTCATCGCTACGAGTAACCCCGTTGCTCAAAGATGACTGGCAAGTGTCGGTTTCTCCAACTTTAGTTGAATCGGATTTGACCGAGGAGGTCCTTGGATGAGGTTAAATAGCAACTCATATATCTCCGTTGTGGTGTTTGCGTAAGTAAGATGCGATCCTACTAGATACCCTTGGTCACCACGTAAAACATGCAACAACAAAATTAGAGGACGTCTAACTTGTTTTTGCAGGGTATGCTTGTGATGTGATATGGCCAATGATGTGATGTGATATATTGGATGTATGAGATGATCATGTTGTAATAGAAATATCGACTTGCACGTCGATGGTACGGCAACCGGCAGGAGCCATAGGGTTGTCTTTATACTAACGTTTGTGCTTGCAGATGCGTTTACTATTTTGCTAGGATGTAGCTTTAGTAGTAATAGCATGAGTAGCACGACAACCCCGATGGCAACACGTTGATGGAGATCATGGTGTGGCGCCGGTGACAAGAAGATCATGCCGGTGCTTTGGCGATGGAGATCAAGAAGCACGTGATGATGGCCATATCATGTCACTTATGAATTGCATGTGATGTTAATCCTTTTATGCACCTTATTTTGCTTAGAACGACGGTAGCATTATGAGGTGATCTCTCACTAAAATTTCAAGACGAAATTGTGTTCTCCCCTACTGTGCACCGTTGCTACAGTTCGTCGTTTCGAGACACCACGTGATGATCGGGTGTGATAGACTCAACGTTCACATACAACGGGTGCAAAACAGTTGCGCACGCGGAACACTCGGGTTAAGCTTGACGAGCCTAGCATGTGCAGACATGGCCTCGGAACACATGAGACCGAAAGGTCGATCATGAATCATATAGATGATATGATTAGCATAGAGATGCTTACCACTGAAACTATACTCAACTCACGTGATGATCGTACTTGAGCTAGTGTAAGTGGATCATGAACCACTCAAATGACTAGAGAGATGTACTTTTTGAGTGGGAGTTTAGCGAACAATTTGATTAAGTTAAACTCTAATTATCTTGAACATAGTCTAAGTCCACTTTGAATATATTTGTGTTGTAGATCATGGCTCACGCGACAGTCATCCTGAATTTTAATACGTTCCTAGAGAAAGCTAAGTTGAAAGATGATGGAAGCAACTTTGTACACTGGGCTCGTAATCTTAAGCTAATCTTACAAGCCGGGAAGAAGGATTATGTCCTTAATGCTGCGTTAGGAGATGAACCACCCGCTACGGCTGATCAGGATGTTAAGAACGCTTGGTTAGCACGTAAGGAGGACTACTCAATAGTTCAATGTGCAGTCTTGTATGACTTAGAACCGGGACTTCAACGTCGCTTTGAGCATCATGGAGCATTTGAGATGTTCCAGGAGTTGAAGTTTATCTTTCAGAAGAGGTATGAGACCTCTGATAAATTATATGCTTGCAAGATGGAAGAAAACTCATCTGTTAGTGAACATGTGCTCAAAATGTCTGGGTACTCAAACCGTCTAGCTGAGCTGGGGATTGAACTCCCGCAAGAAGCTATTGCTGACAGAATCCTTCAATCACTGCCGCCAAGCTATAAAGGCTTTGTGTTGAACTACAACATGCAAGGGATGAACAAGTCTCCCGGCGAGTTGTTTGCGATGCTGAAAGTCGCAGAGTCTGAACTCCGTAAAGAGCATCAAGTGTTGATGGTGAATAAGACCACTAGTTTCAAGAGAAACGGCGAAGGCAAGAAGGGCAATTCGAAGAAGAGCGGCAAGCGTGTTGCCAATCCGACGAAGAAACCCAAAGCTGGACCTAAGCCTGAAACGGAGTGTTACTATTGCAAGGGTATGGGTCACTGGAAGCGCAATTGCCCCAAGTATCTGGCAGATAAGAAGGCGGCCAAAGAAAAATCAGGTATATTTGATATACATGTTATTGATGTGTACTTAACCTGCTCTCGTAGTAGTGCCTAGGTATTCGATACCGGTTCTGTTGCTCATATTCGCAACTCGAAACAGGAACTGCGGAATAGACGAAGGCTGGCGAAAGATGAAGTGACGATGCGCGTAGGAAATGGTTCCAAGGTTGATGCAATCGCCGTCGGCACAGTGTCACTTCAGTTACCGTCAGGATTAGTGATGATCTTAAATCATTGTTATTTAGTGCCTGCGTTGAGCATGAACATTATATCTGGATCTTGTTTATTGCGAGACGGTTACTCTTTTAAGTCAGAGAATAATGGTTGTTCTATTTCTATGAGTAACATATTTTATGGTCATGCACCGAATGTGAGAGGATTGTTCATATTGAATCTTGATAGCGATACGCATATGCATAACATTGAGACCAAAAGAGTTAGAGTTAACAATGATAGCGCCATATTTTTGTGGCACTGCCGCTTAGGTCATATTGGTGTAAAGCGCATGAAGAAACTCCATGTTGATGGACTTTTGGAGTCACTTGACTTTGATTCACTTGACACGTGCGAACCATGCCTCATGGGCAAGATGACTAAAACTCCGTTCTCCGGAACAATGGAGCGTGCAAGTGACTTGTTGGGAATCATACATACCGATGTGTGTGGTCCGATGAGCGTGGAGGCACGCGGCGGATATCGTTATTTTCTCACCTTCACTGACGATTTAAGTAGATATGGTTATGTCTACTTGATGAAGCACAAGTCTGAAACATTTGAAAAGTTCAAGCAATTTCAGAGTGAAGTTGAAAATCATCGTAACAAGAAGATCAAGTTCCTACGGTCTGATCGTGGGGGTGAATATCTGAGTTTCGAGTTTGGTGCTCACTTAAGACAATGTGGAATTGTTTCACAGTTGACACCGCCTGGAACACCACAGCGTAATGGTGTGTCCAAACGTCGTAATCGTACTTTATTAGAGATGGTGCGATCTATGATGTCTCTTACCGATTTGCCGTTATCGTTTTGGGGTTATGCATTAGAAACAACTGCATTCACTTTAAATAGGGCACCATCAAAATCCGTTGAGACGACACCATACGAACTGTGGTATGGCAAAAGGCCAAAGTTGTCGTTTCTTAAAGTTTGGGGATGTGATGCTTATGTCAAAAAGCTTCAGCCTGAAAAGCTGGAACCCAAAGCGGAAAAGTGCGTCTTCATAGGTTACCCAAAAGAGACAGTTGGGTACACCTTCTATCTCAAATCCGAGGGCAAAGTATTTGTTGCTAAAAACGGAGCTTTTCTCGAGAAGGAGTTTCTCTCGAGAGAATTGAGTGGGAAGAAGATAGAACTTGACGAGGTTGTCGAACCTCTCATCCCTCTGGATGGTGGCGCGGGGCAAGGGAAAACCTCTGTCGTTGCGACGCCGGTTGAGGAGGAAGTTAATGATGATGATCATGAAACTCCGGTTCAAGTTTCTGTCGAACCACGCAGGTCGACGAGACCACGTGCTGCTCCAGAGTGGTACGGTAATCCCGTCTTGTCAATCATGTTGTTGGACAACAATGAACCTGCAAATTATGAAGAAGCAATGGTGGGCCCAGATTCCAACAAATGGCTAGAAGCCATGAAGTCCGAGATAGGATCCATGTATGAGAACAAAGTGTGGACTTTGGAGGTACTGCCTGAGGGCCGCAAGGCTATTCAGAACAAATGGATCTTTAAGAGGAAGACGGACGCTGACGGCAATGTGACCATTTATAAAGCTCGACTTGTGGCAAAGGGTTTTTCACAAGTTCAAGGAGTTGACTACGATGAGACATTCTCACCCGTAGCGATGCTTAAGTCCGTCAGAATCATGTTAGCAATAGCTGCATTTTTCGATTATGAAATCTGGCAGATGGATGTCAAAACGGCGTTCCTTAACGGTTTCCTTAAGGAAGAATTGTATATGATGCAACCCAAAGGTTTTGTCGATCCTAAGAATGCTAACAAGGTGTGCAAGCTCCAGCGATCCATTTATGGACTGGTGCAAGCATCTCGGAGTTGGAACAAACGCTTTGATGAGGTGATCAAAGCATTTGGATTTATACAAGTGGTAGGAGAATCTTGTATTTACAAGAAAGTGAGTGGGAGATCTGTGGCGTTTCTAATATTATATGTGGATGACATATTGCTGATTGGAAACAACGTAGAGTTTTTGGAGAGCATAAAGGATTACTTGAATAAAAATTTCTCTATGAAGGACCTAGGAGAAGCTGCTTACATTCTAGGCATTAAGATCTATAGGGATAGATCAAAACGCCTGATAGGACTTTCACAAAGCACATACCTTGATAAAGTTTTGAAGAGGTTCAAAATGGAACAGTCCAAGAAGGGGTTCTTGCCAGTTTTACAAGGTACGAGACTAAGTAAGACTCAGTGCCCAGCAACTGATGAAGATAGAGAGCATATGTGCTCCGTCCCCTATGCTTCAGCCATAGGTTCTATCATGTATGCAATGTTGTGCACTAGACCGGACGTTAGCCTGGCCATAAGTATGGCAGGTAGGTTCCAGAGTAATCCAGGAGTGGATCACTAGACAGCGGTCAAGAATATCCTCAAGTACCTGAAAAGGACTAAGGAGATGTTTCTCGTGTATGGAGGTGACGAAGAGCTCGCCGTAAAAGGTTACGTCGATGCAAGCTTTGACACAGATCCGTACGACTCTAAGTCGCAAACCGGATACGTATTTATTCTTAATGGGGGTGCGGTAAGCTGGTGCAGTTCCAAGCAAAGCGTTGTAGCAGATTCTACATGTGAAGCGGGGTACATGGCTGCCTCGGAGCCGGCTAAGGAGGGTGTCTGGATGAAGCAGTTCATGACGGATCTTGGAGTGGTGCCAAGCGCACTGGATCCAATAACCTTGTTCTGTGACAACACGGGTGCCATTGCCTTAGCAAAGGAACCACGGTTTCACAAGAAATCCAGACACATCAAACGACGCTTCAACCTCATCCGCGACTACGTCGAAGGAGAGGACGTAAATATATGCAAAGTGCACACGGATCTGAATGTAGGAGACCCGCTGACTAAACCTCTTCCACGGCCAAAGCATGATCAACACCAGAACTGTATGGGTGTTAGATTTATTACAATGTAATTCGCATGATGATGCGAGGGCTAGACTATTGACTCTAGTGCAAGTGGGAGACTGTTGGCATTATGCCCTAGAGGCAATAATAAATATAGTTATTATTATAATTCCTGTATCAAGATAATCGTTTATTATCCATGCTATAATTGTATTGAATGAAGACTCATTTACATCTGTGGATACATAGACAAAACACTGTCCCTAGCAAGCCTCTAGTTGGCTAGCCAGTTGATCAAAGATAGTCAGTGTCTTCTGATTATGAACAAGGTGTTGTTGCTTGATAACTGGATCACGTCATTAGGAGAATCACGTGATGGACTAGAACCAAACTAATAGCCGTAGCATGTTGATCGTGTCATTTTGTTGCTACTGTTTTCTGCGTGTCAAGTATTTGTTCCTATGACCATGAGATCATATAACTCACTAACACCGGAGGAATACTTTGTGTGTATCAAACGTCGCAACGTAACTGGGTGACTATAAAGATACTCTACAGGTATCTTCGAAGGTGTTCGTTGAGTTAGTATGGATCAAGATTGGGATTTGTCACTCCGTGTGACGGAGAGGTATCTCGGGGCCCACTCGGTAATACAACATCACACACAAGCCTTGCAAGCAATGTAACTTAGTGTAAGTTGCGGGATCTTGTATTATGGAACGAGTAAAGAGACTTGCCGGTAAACGAGATTGAAATAGGTATACGGATACTGACGATCGAATCTCGGGCAAGTAACATACCGAAGGACAAAGGGAATGACATACGGGATTATATGAATCCTTGGCACTGAGGTTCAAACGATAAGATCTTCGTAGAATATGTAGGATCCAATATGGGCATCCAGGTCCCGCTATTGGATATTGACCGAGGAGTCTCTCGGTTCATGTCTACATAGTTCTCGAACCCGCAGGGTCTGCACACTTAAGGTTCGACGTTGTTTTATGCGTATTTGAGTTATATGGTTGGTTACCGAATGTTGTTCGGAGTCCCGGATGAGATCACGGATGTCACGAGGGTTTCCGGAATGGTCCGGAAACGAAGATTGATATATAGGATGACCTCGTTTGATTACCGGAAGGTTTTCGGAGTTACCGAAAATGTACCGGGAATGACGAATGGGTTCCGGGAGTTCACCGGGGGGGCAACCCACCCCGGGGAAGCCCATAGGCCTTAAGGGTGGCGCACCAGCCCTTAGTGGGCTGGTGGGACAGCCCAAAAGGGCCCTATGCGCATTGGAAGAAAAATCAAAGAGAAAAGAAAAAAAAGGAGGAGGTGGGAAAGGAAAGAAGGACTCCACCCACCAAACCAAGTAGGACTCGGTTTGGGGGGGAGTCCTTCCCCCCTTTGGCTCGGCCGACCCCCTTGGGGCTCCTTGAGCCCCAAGGCAAGGTCCCCCCTCTCCCACCTATATATACGGAGGTTTTAGGGCTGATTTGAGACGACTTTTCCACGGCAGCCCGACCACATACCTCCACGGTTTTTCCTCTAGATCGCGTTTCTGCGGAGCTCGGGCGGAGCCTTGCTGAGACAAGGTCATCACCAACCTCCGGAGCGCCGTCACGCTGCCGGAGAACTCTTCTACCTCTCCGTCTCTCTTGCTGGATCAAGAAGGCCAAGATCATCGTCGAGCTGTACATGTGTTGAACGCGGAGGTGCCGTCCGTTCGGTACTAGATCGTGGGACTGATCGCGGGATTGTTCGCGGGGCGGATCGAGGGACGTGAGGACGTTCCACTACATCAACCGCGTTCACTAACGCTTCTGTTGTACGGTCTACAAGGGTACGTAGATCACTCATCCCCTCTCGTAGATGGACATCACCATGATAGGTCTTCGTGCGCGTAGGAAAATTTTTGTTTCCCATGCAACGTTTTCCAACATAAAATTCCTATGCTTGTAGATCATGAAAAGAATGCTTTAGGTGTTGGTTATATTGTTGAATTCATTCGTGATGCTACTAAAAATTACTATGAGAGAGGATCATATGCTTCTACATATTGCGATAGTATCAAGCTTCCTCTCCATATGTTGAAATTTTTGAAGCTATGCTTGTTTTGCCTTCCTATGCTAGTTGATTCTTGCTCCAGTAAATTGTTTGATCACAAAATCCCTATGCATAGGAAGTGGGTTAGACTTAAATGTGCTAGCCATTTGCTCCATGATGCTCTCGTTGTGTTTCAATCCTTACCTTTTTATGTGAGCATCATTGAAATCAATGCCTAGCTAAGGGCGTTAAACGATAGCGCTTGTTGGGAGGCAACCCAATGAATAAATTTTTCTTTGCTTTTTGCTTCCTGTTTTGTTTTCTCCACACCATCATAATTCTGTTATGATTGTGTCTTTTGTGTTTGTGCCAAGCAAAACCGTTATGATTAGACTTGGTGATGATTGTTTGATCATGCTGGAAAAAGACAAAAACTTTCTGCTCACGAAAAGAATTTTCATTTTTATTCTGTAAGAGGTTTTGAGTTGATTTTTTTTCTTCTAATTTCTATGCAATTTCTTAAGACTGTAGTAATTTTTCAGAATTTTGAAGTACCAGAAGTATGCGAAGTATACAGATTGCTACAGACTGGTCTGCTGTTAACAGATTCTGTTTTTGTTGAGTTGGTTGCTTATTTTGATGAAACTATGGATAGTATCGGAGGGTACTAGCCATGTAAAAGTGAAAATACAGCAACCCAACACCAACATAAGTATAATTTAAGTTTGCTACAGTACCTAAGGAAGTGGTGATTTGCTTTCTTATACTAATGATATCACGAGTTTCTGTTTAAGTTTCGTGTTGTGAAGTTTTCAAGTTTTGGGTGAAGTTCTTATGGACAAAGAGATAAAGAGTGGCAAGAGCTCAAGCTTGGGGATGCCCAAGGCACCCCAAGTTGATTCAAGGATGCTGAAAAAGCCTAAGCTTGGGGATGCCCCGGGAAGGCATCCCCTCTTTCGTCTTCAATCCATCGGTAATGTTACTTGGAGCTATATTTTTATTCACCACATGATATGTGTTTTGCTTGGAGCGTCTTGTATCGTAGGAGTCTTTTATTTTTTTGTTGTGTCACAATCATCCTTGCTGCACACCTAGAGAGAGAGACATGCACTCACCGTGATTTTGTCGAGCTTCACTTATATCCTTTGAGTTAGGCAATTCAGCTCACATGTGTCTCACTTATATCTTTTGAGCTAGATACTTTTGCTCTTGTGCTTCACTTATATCTTTTAGAGCACAGCGGTGCGTGGCTTGGTAGTTGGCTTATGCTATGAAAGTAGTCCCAAAAGTGGTAGTTATCCAAAGGGTTACGAAAACTTCCATCTTCATGTGCATTGAGTAGAAAGAGAAGCTTGATTCCTCTCAATTAGTTTTGAGATGTGGTTGTGGTAATATTTAAGTTATGTTAGTATGGTGTTGTTGAAGTTAGTGATTCCCGTAGCATGCACGTATGGTCAATCGCTATGTGATGAAGTTTGAGCATGATTAGTTTATTGATTGTCATCCTTTGTGTAGCGGTCGGGATCGCGCGATGGTTTATACCTACCAACCCTTCCCCTAGGAGTATGCGTTGAATGCTTTGTTTCGATTACTAATAAAACTTTTGCAACAAGTATATGAGTTCTTCTTGACTAATGTTGAGTCCATGGTTTAGATGCACTTTCACCTTCCACCATCACTATCTTCTTTAGTACCGTGCAACTTTCGCCGGTGCATAAACCTACCATATAGCCTCCCTCAAAACAGCCACCATACCTACCTACTATAGCTTTTTCAAAGCTATTCCTAGATATATTGCCATACGACTACCACCATGACATGTGCCACCACTTCTACATTGCCATTGCATGATCATAAGATAGCTAGCGTGATGTTCCCATAGATGTCTATGCCAT
Source organism: Hordeum vulgare subsp. vulgare (assembly GCF_904849725.1). Classification (NCBI taxonomy): domain Eukaryota; kingdom Viridiplantae; phylum Streptophyta; class Magnoliopsida; order Poales; family Poaceae; genus Hordeum; species Hordeum vulgare. Next base: position 587,496,849 of record NC_058522.1, on the reverse strand, counting down.
GCTAGATCATTGTCACGGTACACTACCGAACGCATTTCATATAGAGTCATCATTGTTCTAAGTTTTGAGTTGTAAGTGTGATGATCATCATTGATAGAGCATTGTCCCATGTGAGGAAATAAAAGAGGCCAAAGATGCCCACCCAAAAAAAGAGGCCAAAGAGCCGACAAAAAAAAGAGAGAAAAAGAGAGAAGGGACAATGCTACCACCCTTCCACACTTGTGCTTATTAAGCACCATGATCTTCATGATTGAGAGTCTCTCGTTTTGTCACCACCATACAGCTAGTGGGAAATTTTCAGTATATAACTTGGCTTGTATATTCCAATGATAGGCTTCCTCAAAATTGCCTTAGGTCTTCGTGAGCAAGCAAGTTGGATGCACACCCACTAGTTTTCTTTAAGAGCTTTCACATACTCTTCGCTCTAGTGCATCATTTGTATGGCAATCCCTACTCATTCACGTTGATATCTATTGATGAGCATCTCCATAGCTCATTGATATGCCTAGTCAATGTGACCATCTTCTCCTTGTTTACCTTGCAACCTCCACCACACTCCACACCACTTATAGTGCTAAAACCATGGCTCACGCTCATGTATTGCGTGAGAGTCGAAAAGGTTTGAGAAAGTAAAGGTGTGAAAACAATTACTTGGCCAATACCGGGGTTGTGCATGATTTAAATTTGTTGTGCAAGGATGATAGAGCATAGCCAGACTATATGATTTTGTAGGGATAACTTTCTTTTGGCCTTGTTATTTTGAAAGTTCATGATTACCTTGCTAGTTTGCTTGAAGTATTATTGTCTCCACGTCAATAGCAAACTATTGTTTTGAATATAACAGATCTGAACATTCATGTCACATAAGAGGAGTTACAAAGGACATCTATGCTAGGTAGCATGAAAGCATCAAAAATTCATTCTTTATCACTTCCCTACTCGAGGACGAGCAGGAGTTAAGCTTGGGGATGCTTGATACGTCTCCAACGTATCTATAATTTTTGATGGTTTCATGTTGTTATCTTGTCAAACTTTGGATGTTTTATATGCCTTTTATATCTTTTTTGGGACTAACCTATTAATTCAGTGTCAAGTGCCAGTTCTTGTTCTTTCCGTGTTTTTGACCCTTTTTCAGGCGGAGTCCAAACGGAATAATTCTTTCGCGATGATTTTTTATGGAAAATATCAAAAATACCGGAAGAAAAAGATACCGGAGAGGGGTCCCGAGGAAGCCACAAGCCCTGTCAGCGCCCCCCCCCCCCCCCCCCCGGCCGCACCAACCAAGCTTGTGGGGCCCTCAGGGCCCACTTGACGCAACTCCACCGCCATCTGGTCCTATAAATCTAAAAACCTCCAGAAAGAAACCTAGATCGGGAGTTCCGCCGCCGCAAGCCTCTGTAGCCACCAAAAACCAATCTGGAGCCCGTTCCGGCACCCTGCCAGAGGGGGAATCCATCTCCGGTGGCCATCTTCATCATCCCGACGATCTCCATGACGAGGAGGGAGTAGTTCTCCCTCGGGGCTGAGGGTATGTACTAGTAGCTATGTGTTTGATCTCTCTCTCTCTCGTGTTCTTGAGATGTCTTGATCTCGATGTACCGTGGGCTTTGCTACTATAGTTGGATCTTATGATGTTCTTCCCCCTCTCCCTTCTTGTAATGAATTGAGTTTCCCCTTTGGAGTTATCTTATCGGATTGAGTCTTTGAGAACACTTGATGTATGTCTTGCACGTGTCTATTTGCTGTGATCAACTTGCGGGTTCGTGACATTGGGAACCTATGCATATGGGTTGGCACACGTGGATTCATGTGAGTACTTGATGTATGTTTTGGTGATCAACTTGCGGGTTCGTGACATTGGGAGCCTATGCACAGGGGTTGGCACACGTTTTGACTCTCTCGTAGAAACTTTGGGGCACTCTTTGAAGTTCTATGTGTTGGTTGAATAGATGATTCTGAGATTGTGTGATGCATATCGTATAATCATGCCCACGGATACTTGAGGTGACAATGGAGTATCTAGGTAACATTAGGGTCTTGGTTGATATGCATCTTAAGGTGTTATTCTAGTACGAACTCTATGATGGATCGAACGGAAAGAATAGCTTCGTGTTATTTTACTACGGATTCTTGAATAGATCGATCAGAAAGAATAACTTTGTGGTGGTTTCGTACCCGACAATAATCTCTTCGTTTGTTCTCCGCTATTAGCGACTTTGGAGTGAATCTTTGTTGCATGTTGAGGGCTAGTTATATGATCCAATTATGTTATTATTGTTGAGAGAACTTCCACTAGTGAAAGTATGAACCCTAGGCCTTGTTTCCACGCATTGCAATATCATTCGTGCTCACTTTTGTTACTAGTTACCTTGCTGTTTTGTAATTTCAGATTACAAAAACCTATATCTACCATCCATATTGCACGTGTATCACCATCTCTTCGTCGAACTAGTGCACCTATACAACTTACCATTGTATTGGGTGTGTTGGGGACACAAGAGACTCTTTGTTATTTGGTTGCAGGGTAGCTTGAGAGAGACCATCTTCATCCTACGCCTCCCGCGGATTGATAAACCTTAGGTCACCCACTTGAGGGAAAATTGCTACTGTCCTACAAACCTCTGCGCTTGGAGGCCCAACAACGTCTACAAGGAGAAGGTTGTGTAGTAGACATCAAGGGGAAATCGTCGCCATCGTCATCACCAACACTCCTCTCATCGGAGGGGACTCGTCACCATCAACATCTTCATCAGCACCATCTCATCTCCAAACCCTAGTTCATCTCTTGTAACCAATCTCCGTCTCGCGACTCCGATTGGTACTTGTAAGGTTGCTAGTAGTGTTAATTACTCTTTGTAGTTGATGCTAGTTGGATTACTTGGTGGAAGAGTTTATGTTCAGATCCTTGATGCTACTCATTACCTCTCTGGTCATGAATATGATTATGCTTTGTGAGTAGTTATTTTTGTTCCTGAGGACATGGGATAAGTCATGCTAATAGTAGTCATGTGAATTTGGTATTCGTTCGGTAATTTGATGTATTGTATGTTGTTTTTCCTCTAGTGGTGTTATGTGAACGTCGACTACATAACACTTCACCATTATTTGGGCCTAGAGGAAGGCATTGGGAAGTAGTAAGTAGATGATGGGTTGCTAGAGTGACAGAAGCTTAAACCCTAGTTTATGCGTTGCTTCGTAAGGGGCTGATTTGGATCCGCTAGTTTAATGCTATGGTTAGACTTTGTCTTAATTCTTATTTCGTAGTTGCGGATGCTTGCGAGAGGGGTTAATTATAAGTGGGATGCTTTTCCAAGTAAGGGCAGTACCCAAGCGCCGGTCCACCCACATATCAAACTATCAAAGTAACGAACATGAATCATATGAACATGATGAAAACTAGCATGACAGAAATTCCCGTGTGTCCTCGGGGGCGTTTTTCCTCCTATAAGACTTTGTCCAGGCTTGTCCCTTGCTACAAAATGGATTGGGCCACTTTGCTGCACCGTTGCTACTTTTGTTACTTGTTGCTTGCTACGAATCGTCTCACCACACAATCACTTGTTACCGACAATTTCAGTGCGTGCAGATTTTACCTTGCTGAAAACCACTTGTCAGATCCTTCTGCCCCTTGTTGGGTTCGACACTCTTACTTATCGAAAGGACTATGATTGATCCCCTATACTTGTGGGTCATCACATGTCGATGAGTACGACAACCGGCAGGAGCCATAGGAGTTGTCTTAATTCATTATATGAGATGCAACGCCATGTGATTACTTTACTTTATTGCTAACCGTTAGCCATAGTACTAGAAGTAATAGTTGGCGAGACGACTTCATGAAGACACAATGATGGAGATCATGGTGTCATGCCGGTAACAATGATGATCATGTCGTGCCCCGAAGATGGAGATCAAAGGCGCAAGATGATAATGGCCATATCATGTGACTATATAATTTGCATGTGATGTTTATCATGTTTCTATATCTTATTTGCTTAGAACGATGGTAGTAAATAAGATGGTCCCTCACTAAAATTTCAAGAAAAGTGTTCCCCCTAAGTGTGCACCGTTGCGAAGGATCGTTGTTTCGAAGCACGATGTGATGATCGGGTGTGATAGATTCTAACGTTCGCATACAATGGGTGTAAGCCAGATTTACACACGCAAAATATGTAGGTTGACTTGACGAGCCTAGCATGTACAAACATGGCCTCGGAACACGAGAGACCGAAAAGTCGAACATGAGTCGTATGGAGATACGATCAACACGGAGATGTTCACCATTGATGACTAGTCTGTCTCACGTGATGATCGGACACGGCCTAGTCGATATGGATCATGTATCACTTGGATGACTGGAGGGATGTCTATCTGAGTGTGAGTTCATTAAATATTTTGATTAGATGAACTTAATTATCATGAAAATATTCTAAAATTGTCTTTACAATCTTATATTGTAGATCCAATGGACCACGCACATGTCGCACTGAACTTCCACGCGTTCCTAGAGAAAACCAAGCTGAAAGACGATGGAAGCAACTATGCGGACTGGGTTCGTAACTTGAGGCCCATCCTCGTAGCTTCTAAGAAAATGTATGTCCTTGATGCACCGCTACGTGAAGCACCCGTATTCCCGGCGGCTCAAGACGTTTTGAATGATTGACAGTCGCATAGTGATGATTACTCCCTGGTTCAGTGCGGCATGCTTTACAGTTTAGAATCGGAGCTTCAAAAGCGTTTTGAGCAACATGGAGCTTATGAGATGTTCCAAGAGCTGAAACTGGTTTTCCAAGCTCATGCCCGGGTCGAGAGATATAAAGTCTCCGACAAGTTCTTCAGATGTAAGATGGAGGATAATGGGTCTGTCAGTGAGCACATACTCAGAATGTCTGGGTTGCACAACCGCCTGTCTTAGTTGGGAGTTAACCTTCCGGATGACTCGGTTATTGACAAAATCCTCGAGTCGCTTCCACCTAGCTATAAGAGCTTCGTGATGAACTACAACATGCAAGGGATGGAGAAGACCATTCCCGAGTTGTATTCAATGCTGAAATCAGCGGAGGTGGAAATCAAGAAAGAACATCAAGTGTTGATGGTGAATAAGACCACTAGTTTCAAAACAGGCAAGGGTAAGAAGAACTTCAATAAGGATGGCAAAGCAGTTGTCGCGCCCGGTAAAACAGTTGCCGGGAAGAAGCCAAAGAATGGACCCAAGCCTGAGACTAAGTGTTGTTATTGCAAGGGAAACAATCACTCGAAGCGGAACTGCCCCAAGTCTTAGCGGATAAGAAGGCCGACAACGTCAAAGGTATATATGATATACATGTTATTGATGTGTACCTTACCAGCACTCGTAGTAGCTGCTGGGTATTTGATACCGGCGCAGTTGCTCACATTTGTAACTCAAAACAGGAGCTGCGAAATAAGCCGAGGCTGGCGAAGGACGAGGTGACGATGCGCGTCGGGAATGGTTCCAAGGTCGATGTGATCGTCGTCGGCACGCTGCCTCTGCATCTACCTTCGGGATTAGTTTAAAACCTTAATAATTGTTATTTAGTACCAGCTTTGAGCATGAACATTGTATCGGGATCTCGTTTGATGCGAGATGGCTACTCATTTAAATATGAGAATAATGGTTGTTCTATTTATATGAGAGATATGTTTTATGGTCATGCCCCGCTGGTCAATGGTTTATTCTTAATGAATCTCGAACGTGATGTTACACATATTCATAGTGTGAGCCTCCCCCAAGCTTATGGAAGACTCTCTTCTTTAATTTACACAAAGTTAAATATTTCCTGTAAGGCAGCTTGTTTCCTATGAGCACGAAAATATTTTTCAGAGACGTAATAAATAATATCCTGGGGACTATGCACACAACAAGGAGCAAGAGTATTGTACCAAATCTTAGCATCACCCTTTTAACGAGAATGAAAATATTTGAGAATATAGTAGTAGCAAATTTTCTCATCATGAGCAAATAGGGTGGCTATATCATTTAACTTAGTGAGATGTGCCACAACAATTTTATTTTCATAGCCATGAAAAGGATCAGATTCAACCAAAGTAATTAAGTCTGGGTCAACAGAGAATTCATAATCCTTATCGGTAACAAAGATAGGTGAAGTAGCAAACTTAGGATCATATTTCATTCTAGCATTCAAGGATTTTTCTTTCAACTTGCATAGTATTTTCTTAAGATCTTATCTATCCTCACAAGCAAAAAAGTCTCTAGCTACTTCTTCATCCATAATATAACCTTTATGTATTTTAGGCATTTCGATAGTCATGTCTAAAAGGTGTTTCAATATTTTCAGTTTCAAAGACTTCCTCAATTTTGATAATATCATCAGTTTCAGCGTGCTCAATTTCTTTAGCTCTAGCAAGTTGTTCATCAAGAAATTCACCTAGTGGCACATTATCATCAAGAAAGGTACTAGCATCATCAGTATCATCATTCATAGCAGAGGTAGCATCATCAATAACTTGCGACATATCAGGATTAATAGCATGTGGTGGTGGTGTTGCAAGTCTATTCAAAACAGAAGGTGAATCAAGTGCAGAGCTAGATGACAGTTCCTTACCTCCCCTCGTCTTAGAGGGAACAATCTTGGTTCTTGTATCTTTCAGATTCTTCATGGTGAGCAATAAATGGATATCCCAAGTGACTCAACAAATATAGTTATGCTCCCCGGCAACGGTGCCAGAAAACGTTCTTGATAACCCACAAGTAAATGGGATCGCTATAGTTTTCGAGGATAGAGTATTCAACCCAAATTTATAGATTCGACACAAGGGGAGCCAAAGAATATTTTAAGGTATTAGCAGCTAAATTTTCAATTCAACAACATTTGATAGCTCCGGGGCGATATACTTCTTCAACAACATAAGGACTTTTCCATTTGGCGAGAAGTTTTCCTGTAAAAAAACTAAAACGAGAATTGTATAATAGAACCTTGTCACCGACGTTAAATTCTCGCTTTTGGATTCTCTTGTCATGCCATCTTTTAACCTTCTCTTTGAATAACTTTGCATTGCTATAGTCTTGTGTACTCCACTCATCGAGAAAACTAGTATCAAATAACCTCTTTTTGTTGGCAAGTTTAAAATCATAACTAAGTTCTTTAATTGCACAATAGACTTTATATTCCAACTCAAGGAGTATATGACATGCTTTTTCATAGACCATTTTATATGGAAACATGTCCATAGGATTTTTTTTATAAGCAGTTAATACATATCCACAGTTCTTCATCAAGTTTAGACCAATTCTTCCTTAGTGGTCTTTTGCAAAATTAGCTTTATTTCTCTGTTACTCAATTCTACTTGACCAGTAGACTAAGGATGATAAGGTGAAGCAATTTTATGGTTGACATCATATTTAGCAAGGATTCAAAATCTCAAGGTTCCAAAAAATATGAAATTTCAAGCATGTGTTTATAGTTTGTTGGATGTTGAACCCAAAGCATTGTACATGTAACGGTTGCGAATATGTCATAGATGTTTTCTAAAAAAGTTGTAGTATCTCTCTCTCTCTCTCTCCTCAGATTGAGAGAGACACACGAGACAAGAATAGTACTAGCATGGATGGATGGACCAGAAATGCATGCATCTCCCATTCCTGCTTCCCTGCCCTGCCTGCCTTCGTCAACAAACAGCAATCTCTTCCAAAATCCTGTGCAGGTTAATCCATTCATCCTTCTTCCTTCTTCTTCTTCTTCTTAATCACATGCATGGATGCATTCCCTGTCCTGTAATGGATCGATCGATCGATCGATCATTCACTCGTTCCTCGTTAATTAATTGCATTGCATTCATTCCGCTTGTTAATTGGCAACATTATATTTATTTATTCTGATTACTATTCCGACGTTATGTTATTGTCTTCATCCATGCAGATCGATCGATCCTCTTGTGTCATCTATATATGCCATCGACTGAGCTGATCGGGTGAGGCGAGGAATCAATCGCCGGTGCGGTGGTGCCCGTGACATGGACGAGGAGGAAGAGATTGAGGGGTTGCCGGGCTTGTTCCACCGCCACCCTCTCCTCCTCTGCTTCCTCCTCTTCCTCGCCTTCGTCTACGCCCTCGTCTACCCCGTCTTCGCCTTCATCCTCGCCTCCGCCCCCGTCCTCATCCTCACCGCCCTCCTCCTCGGCCTCGTCCTCCTCAACGGCGTGCCACAGGACCATGACCCACACGTCTACAAGAAGATCAGCCACCGCCCGCCTCAATACCAACCAACCGCCGCCGGTCCGCCCTCCGAAGAATCGCCGCCCACCAGCGACTCCTCTTCGTCCTCCTCCGCCGACGATGACAACTACAACCGGCCCGCCATGTCCACCGCCACCTCACACGCCTCCTTCCCCGACACCGCTGCCAACACCGAATCGGAATCAACCGACTCTGACCACGAACAAGACAAGCGCCAGCGGTCCGAGAAAAAGGAGGTGGTGCGTGCCGTCGCATGGACCGCCGACGACGACAAGAGCATCGAGAACATCGGCTCCCTCGAGCTCGAGATGAACGCCACCGTCGAGAAGCTCATGTCCAGGCGCCGCGCCCGCGGCCACCAGCGACCTCTCCACCACCACCACCACCACGTCATGGACGTCGACGACCCATCCAAGCTCAGCATCGCCACCAGGAAGAGCAACCCCTTTGACCTCGACGGGCCCTACGACGAGGACGACAACTTCCCCGACTCCGCGCCTTCCATGCTCGGCCTACGCCCCTCGCGTAACCCCTTCTTCGATGATATGGACGACGATCTCCATCTCCAAGCGCCACCGCAGCCGTCGTCCATCCCGGCGCAGAAGAACGCCATGCTGTTTCGACGGCACGAGAGCTTCACCGTGGGCGCGCCGTACGTCAGCGACTTCCGGCCGTCCCGCTTCAGGCCCTACTTTGTGACCGAGAAGATGCAGGGGCAGCCGGTGAGCGTTCCGGAGGCCAGCCGCAAGAGCAGCTCCTCATCCACGTCTTCCTCCTCTGCCGGTGCGACCGCCTACGCCTATGCATATGCCTCCGCCAACAAAGAAGAAGAGGCAGCAGCTGAACAAGAAGCTGTGGCAGAGGCAGCAGCAGCAATGTTGGAGGAGGTCAAGACGGAGGAGTACAGCAGCAGGTCTCGTGAGGTGGTGGCGGTGGACGTGGAGCTCATCAGCGACTCCTCCGACGATGACATGACACTGCCTCCTGGTGGCAAAGAACAACAACAGCAGCAGGTTGCTGAGCAAGATCAGCAGCAAATGAAGATGGAGCAGGAGCAGCGATTGAAGCAGCAGCAGGCTGCTGAGCAGGAGCAGCGATTGAAGCAGCAGCAGCAGGCGGCTGAGCAAGAGCAGCAGGTGGCTGAGCAAGAGCAGCAAATGAAGATGCAGCAGCAGCAACAGCAACAGTTGGCGTTATCGGATGACGACGACGAGGGGGATTCGTTTGAGGTGGAGAGCATCACGAAACAAGTAGACGCAGCAGCAGCCGCAGGCAAAACCAAACAGTTGGAGGCAGATCCTGCATACGACTATAGCCCGTCAGCGCCAACTGGAAAGACGGAGAAGCAGCAGCAGCAGCAGGAGGCAGCAGCATTTGCACAATTACCTCCGACGGCGCCAAATAAGCTGCAGTCGATGCGGAGAGTGTTCTCGGAAGAAGACGCGGATGAGCCATGGGCAGCGCCGAGCGCACTGGAGGAGACGGGGAATGAGGACATGTTTCCTCTCCCTCCTCTTCCTGAATCTGCTCCTTCTGCTGGTGGTGCCCCTCCTCTTTCTGCTGCTGCCAAGAAAGCTATCGGCAAGTCGACAAAGTACAAACCGCCCACCAAGAAGGCAGTATTAGGCTTCTTCCGCAAGTGACACACAACCTTCTTCCTCTTCCTCTGCTCAGCTCACAACTTCTCTTCTCTTCTCTTCTCTGTAGTAGACAAGGCATGCATGCCTATACTCTCTCAGTCTCAGGTACTCAATATGTAAAAAACCAAAGGAAGAAAGCAAATACCCTTTTACTGATTGGTTGGCATGATTCTTCTTTTTTTTTTTTGAGGAATCTGGCATGATTCTTCTTGCCAGGCCTGTCTCTCTACATTAGTTGTGTATCAAGATATTCCTTACTTCATATCATATCGTAACGAATCTTTATGCTTTAGCAATGCACCACGCGAATTCCATTCCATCCCATCCCATATGTATGACCGCCAAGCAACCGAAAAATGCCCACCAACTGATCCATATCACACCTCATTCCCCTATGCATCGGCCATCTTTCTGCTGCATTCAAACACCCAAACGCCATGAATTCTGCCCTCACACTTGTCTCCTTCCAGTCTCCCTCTTTCAACCTAAAACAGCACCCGCCATCGTCCCGACGACAGCAGATAAGCGCCAAGTGGTGGAAGAGGCAACAATGTTTGCCAAAGCACATACAATCAATACCAGGGCCAAATGCAACCGGTGGTCTCAACAAAGCATTCCATGGAGATGGAGGTAATGCCTTACCATCTTCCCCCCTGACAGATGTGATTCAGAACTTCTACTCCTCCCTCAATGACAAGGACATCGCACGGCTCATGGAGCTGATTCACCCTGATTGCACCGTCGAGCATGCTTCCTATTACAAACCACTCACCTTCAAGGTTATTCTCCCATCTCATCTGCTCCAATATCTCTGCATATCCGACCATCAAGGCAATAAATAAATAAATTAGAACCAAGTTCCCATTCTCACAACAACAACAACTTTGCTGCATGCAGAAGACGATGACCTACTTCGCAAGGCTCATGGGGTCTATGGGGAAGAATGCCAAATTTGCTATCGATGAGGTTTGTCAAGGAGTAGAACCCGCTGTTGCTGTAGTAATGTGGCACCTTGGTAAGAACCTGCAGCATGGAGTTTTTTGCATTAAAATGGCAGGCAGTCTCTGGTACATGGTAATCATATCATCTTGTTGCAGAGTGGAAGGGTAAGATCATCCCGTTTACCGAAGGCCTTAGTTTCTGCACTTGTTCAGCAAACGGAGAAGAGCTTCTTATCAGGTAGCAGAGATTCTCAAGAAAACATTCTGTATATAATATTAATGCCATGTTTCTATATTTCCATGCATCTCTTGGAGATTATATTTCTTATGGTTCTATTTGAAAAGGAGGGTTTTGGGCAGCCTCTAGATAATTTTCTTTTAGATGTAAATAAATAAATGTTTTCACCCACGCTGCAGGAAAGTTCATATCTTCAACGACTCGCCTGTGAAACAAGGAAACCGGGAATTGGTAGGCTGCTGCATCCAACTATAATATTTCTTAGTCTGACTAATAATTGCCTCCCATGAAATATTCCAATCCCTACAGGACATACTTCATTCCTTTGCCTATTCGTTCGACCAAGATCCAGAATCGGCTGAAAGTATGTGCTTCATAAATTCAACTTTTCAGTAAAAAATAAATAAATAAACCAGTACCACTTGCTAAGCATGGAAGTACGTACACATGCAGGATTTCTACGGAATGCAGCAGGACTCGAGGCCTCTGTGAAGCTTTATGAATCCTGCATGGAGCTTATCGCGTTGCTTTTCAGATATGGTGCATACGGATTGATTACGGTGCTCCTCATTTTGTATAGCATATGCAAAGAGTTGGTGATGTAAGGAGCCAGCTAATACCACAGGAAATCCCACATTCGGAGGAATAGCAATCAATTCTCGGAGATGTTGGCTTGTTTCCCGAGGCTTGCTTGCTCCTGTGAAACAAAACAAAAAACTACGTCATTTCACTCTTAAAAGAAAATGACTGTCAGCATAGGGGATGTATGTACATATGTATATATATAACCACATGATATTGTTGTACTATCTAAACGATCATATATTTCTTTACAGAGGGTGTACTGAGCAATGCTATTAACTGTCACGCATTTTAATATTACTATTGTGCGGTGCCTATGTATCATTCCTTGGTTAACTAACTAAGTGGATACCATCAATACCATACTCTGCATTGACTCTAAAAGATTATGGTTTCAGTAGGGGTGGAACATAATTTGTTCATATAATGTCTCATATGCACCGAAATTTCCGTGAAACCGTTGAAGAAGAAAAAATGCCGTCGGACAACAGTGAATCCTGAATTACTCTTCTTGTCGTTTCATGCTCGATGTGGACAAAAGATTCATGTATATCGACAAGTCAGACTGAAAGGGCATGGCCTCAACGGTTCGTGCCGCCTCTGTCGGGTCATCTGGATATACCAAGAAAGAGTGTGTACTGGCTCATTTGTGTTGAAGCATCAGGAGCAGGAGGAGGAGGCGCAACCAAGTAAGCTGGCATCCATGCGGAAAGTATTCAAAGAAAGAAGATGAGGCAGATGAGCCATGAGGCACGCTGGAGGAGACGAGGACCATGGAGAAGGAAGTCAGGGACCAAGACATGTTCCCTCTTCCTCCTCTTGCTGCTGCCACGAAGAAAGCAGTTGGGAAGTCGAGCAAGTAGAAGGCAGCTTAATTAGGCTTCTTCCAGAAGGGGACGACCCAACAATTCCGCAACTTTCTCCGTGTCTTTCTCTTTCCCAAGTCTATTTTTCCTCTCTCCTGTATACCTGAACACATGTCAGGGAAACTCATTGTAAAGCAAGCATAGCAAAAGGAACAAATTAAGCAATACCTTTTTACAGAATCGCATGATTCTTGCCTTGCCTTGCCTGGCTCTATATATTATATCCAAAGCGATTCCTTACTTCATAAGGTAACCAATAAATGTTTATGCTTTTACCATTCGATGCCAGGAAGAAGCTTCTTCCCCTACATATATACTCAGATTCATTCTCTAACCACCAAGCAACTAAAAATGCTCACCAGCTCTACATGTCATTCCTCTATGCCTTCACCGCTTTCTGCATGCAAACACCCAAACGCCATGAATTCGGCCCTCACGCTTGTCTCCTTCCAGCCTCCCTCTTTCAACCTAAAACACGGCCTGCAGTCCCGCCACCAGCTGATCAGCACCAAGTGGAGGAAGCGGCACCAATGTTCAGCAAAGCCCATACGAGCGATACTAAGGCCGAATGCAACCAGGGGACTCAACAATGCCTACCATGGAGGTAATAACTTACCATCTTCACCCCTGACAGATGTGATTCAGGAGTTCTACTCCTCCCTCAATGATAAGGACATCACACGGCTCGAGAAGCTGATTTCTCCTGATTGCGTCATCGAGGACACTGCATATTATAAACTGCTGGACGCCAAGGTTTTACCCGCATCTCACTTTATCATCTGCTCCAATATCTCTATGGCTCAGTCCTCTGCATATTTAACCATCAGGCTATTAATTTAAAGCCAGGTTCTCATACTAGGAATTCACACCAAAAAAAAAAAAAAAAACTATGATGCATGCAGAATACTCATACCTACTTCACAAGGCTTATCAAAGTTATGGGGAAGAACGCCAAATTTGCCATCGATGAGGTTTGTCAAGGAGTAGAACCCACCGTTGCAGTAATGTGGCACCTTGGTAAGATCCTGCACCACACCATGGAATTAATTGGAATTATAAGTGCCAGGCAATCTGGTAGAGGATACGGATAATGGTGTCATCATGCTACTTGTTGCAGAGTGGCATGGAGAAATCATCCCATTTGCCAAGGGCTGCAGTTTCTTCATTTGTTCAGAAAATGAAGCAGCGCTTCTTATTAGGTATATGAGATTAATATAACTACTCCAGAGAGCATATTCTCTAATTTCTATGTAATACAGTGTTTCCGCCCATGTCAGGCAAGCTCTTGTTGGAACTACATGCTTTAGTGGTTGTATTCCGTATTCTTTTGTTTGGAAACCAGGGTTTGGCCTCTGGATAGATATATTTTTCTCCCCTTGACCTGACCCAGAAATGTTTACACCCACCCTGCAGGAAAGTTCATATCTTCGACGAGTCACCCCTGAAACCAGGAAAGCTGGCATTGGTAGGCATACTAACAAGCTTCATGTTTTTCCAACTGCACCCAACTATATTAGTTCCATTTAGGATTTTTAACAAAATATTCCAATGCTTACAGGAAATACTCAATTTTGTCACCAACGTGTTCGACACATTCCCATATATAGCCAAAGGTATGCTCTTCATCAAATCATCCGTTTAGCATAAACTATTATTGGTTAAAATCCAGCTAAACATGGAATTATACATGCAGGTTTTCTAAAGAATAAAAAAGCAATAGCTCAGTTCTTCGTGAGGTTTTATAAATTCTGCGGGCCTTTCATCGTCCCTCTTCTTGCATATTATACCGATGTCCCTATTCTTGCATATTATACCCGCTTCTGGTCATATGTGGCACAAGGATTGACTATGGTGCTCAACATGTTGTATAACATATTCAAGCGGTTCCTGTAAAGAAGTAATATCACTGAAGATTCCACATACAGAAGAATAGCAATTCTTGAAGATAACCAATACCATCACGGGTGAAGGATCTACAACAACCAGCTGCAGTATGGGGGCTGTCAATGGCACAGAATGATGGTGGTTTGTTTCGCAGAGGCTTCCTACTTTTGCTCCTGTGCAACGGAAATGGACGAATGAAATGGCTGTTAGCATAGGGATGTATATAACCACAGGATATTGTTGTAAGAAGAGCTGACCAGTACTATTGTTACCTTCTAATGTTACTAATTTGCAGCATCAAAATTAAATGCCCCCAAGATATTCTGCTTACGAATTCTTGTGTAACATCTGCATTAGCATCTTATATATAATATAAGATGCCTACTTGTGTAGTTGTAGGTTTTTCTTTAAGAGGGAATACTACCCCACGATCTGCATACTGCAGGAAGATATTTATTTCTGCGTGTAGCATTTCATAGCTCCCCTTCCCACTAAAGAATGCCAATTATCGCCGCTTACCAGAACTCAAATCAATGACGTTGTATGAGAGGCAGTCTTCTGAAAGTGACGACAACCAAACTGAGCTGCTACTTCCTCTTCCTCTTCCCCTTTGCCTTTCCCAAGATATACATTCTTTTCTTTGTCGTCCTCTTCCTCTGTCTTCCTTGCTTCGCAAGTCACTTATCTTATTTTCTGTAGACAACCAAGGAACTCAATGTAAACCAGAGCATAAAGAAAACCAAGGAACAAAGTTATACCTTTTTACAGATTGGCCTGACTCCACAAATTATGTAGGGAGATATTCCTTACTTGATATCGTAACAAATCAAATCTTTATGCTTTAGCAATGCACCACGCGAATTATTCCATGCCAGGAAGCCTCCCCCCTATATCACAGCTAATATTCATTTTCTAACACCCAAGCAACCAAAAATGCCCACCAACTCTATATCACACCTCATTCCTCTATGCCTTCACATCTTTCTGCATTCAAACACTCAACACCATGAACTCTGCCCTCACGCTTATCTCTTTCCAGTCTCCCTCTTTCAACCTAAAACAACGCCCGCTGTCCCAACGCCAGCAGATAAGCGCCGAGTGGGGGAAGAGGCAACAATATTCGCCAAAGCCCATACGAGCGATACCAGGGCCAAATGCAACGGGGGGACTCAACAATGCTGACCGCGGAGGTAATACCTTACCATCTTCACCCATGACAAATGTGATTCAGGAGTTCTACTCTTCCCTCAATGACAAGGACATCGCACGGCTCACGGAGCTGATTGACCCTGATTGCACCGTCAAGCACACTTCGTATTATAAACCACTGGACATCAAGGTTTTTTACCCGCACCTCATTCTCCCATATGCTCGAATAACACATGGTTGAGTCCTCTGCATATTTGACCATCAAGATATTGATTGAAAACAAGGTTCCCATACTCACAACAACTACTTTGTTGCCTGCAGAATACGATTACCTACTTCGCAAGGCTTATGGAAGCTATGAGAAAGAATGTCAAATTTGCCATTGATGAGGTTTTTCAAGGAGTAGAACCGACTGTTGCTGCAGCAATGTGGCACCTTGGTAAGTTCCTGTAGCATGGAATTCAAACAGATAAGCGGCGGGCAGTCTGGTAAGTGATAATGACATCATCTTGTTGCAGAGTGGAACGGTAAGATCATCCCATTTACCAAAGGCTGCAGTTTCTACATGTGTTCAGCAGAAGGAGAAACGCTTCTCGTTAGGTAGCTGAAATTGATACCCACCCGTGATAGCATATTTTCTAATTTCTACATAATATTGTGCTTCCACCTAAGAGGTATTATCTTTCTAATGTCGCATATTCTCTAATTGACACTGCAGGAAAGTGCTTATCTTCAACGAGTCACCTGTGAAACCAGTAAATCTGGCATTGGTAGGCATACTAATAGCTTGTTTTTGCTGCTGCATCCAACTATACCTCTAGCTAATTGCCTTCCATGAAATATTCCAATTCTTACAGGACATACTTTTCCTTGTTACCTTTTTGTTCGACCTACTTCCAAAACAAGCTGAAGGTATGCATGTGCCTTTTCAAATCAACTCTTCAGTAGTACTCCCTCCGTTCCTAAATATAAGTCTTTAAAGAGGTTTCATTAGTGGACTACATACGGATGTATATAGACATACTTTAAAGTATGGATTCACTCATTTTGCTCCGTATGTAGACTTCTAGTGAAATATCTTAAAAGACTTATATTTAGGAACGGAGGGACTACGTATAATTATAAAACCATAGTACAGTACTACTTAAAATCCAGCTAAGCATGAAAGTATGTATACATGCAGATTTTCTACAGAATCCAGAAGCACTAGCCCAGTCCTTCGTCAAGTTCTACAAAATCCTCCTGGAGCCTGTTATCGTGTATCTTCTTGCATATTGTATCCGCTTCTGGTCATTTGCTGTGAAGCTCTACAAATTATACCTGGAGCCTTGTATCGTTTATCTTCTTGCATATTATTTCCGCTTCTTATCATTTCTGGCACGAAGATTGGATACGGTGCTCGACGTGTTGTATAGCATATTCAAGCAGTTCATGTAAGGAACTAATATCACAGAAAATTCTACATTCAGAAGAATGGTGATTCTCGAAGATACACCATGTGATTGCAATCAATTACCGGCAATATCACGAGTGAAGGATCCGTCAAGGGCCTATAAGAACCAGCCACGCTTCGGCGAATGTCGATATGGCTCAGAATCTTCACACATGATGTTTATTTGTTTCCTGAGGCTTATCCTATTCTTGCCCCTGTGAAACAGAAGTGGACATCATTTCACTCTTATAACAAAATTGCTGTTAGCGTAGGGACGTATATAACCACAAGATATTGCTGTAACAAGTACTCAGCAGTACTACCGTCGCATTCTTATATTTTCCTGACAGCATACATAAAATTGCCCCTAGAAATTCTGCCTACGTATTCTACAATCTATGCCTGTTCCCGTTAGTGCAGTTTTTTTCTTTAAGAGGCTACCCCACAAGCTATTTATTTCCATATGTAGCATTAGATATTCTGTTCTAAGCTTGCCAGGAGTAAAATATCCAGGTAAAGAGACCATCATAATTTAGAGTTTAGACCAAGCATTTAGCACATAATGCTCACCAAAACTCAAATCATAGACGTTAATTGACTAAGTGGATGCCACATACCCATACTCTGCCTGCAATGACTCTAAGAGAGAATGAGGTGGAACATAATCTACTATTTCATAGAATGTCTCGTGTGTTTCAATGCAGTGGAATTTCTATAAATCCTTGGAGAGGAAAAAGGCCGCTGAAAGAATCCTGCATTGCTCTTCACACCATCCCATGCTCGATGTGCAGATGTCGAAAGAAATGGCCTTCTCCAAGAACCTGGTAGGTATAGAGAAACAGACGCATCTGTTAGGCTTTAGCTTGAAAATCCGCATCACTCTTCATCCTGTGGGCATGTACACCATGCTCATGTTTCCAAGGAGCACCACTGATGTCTGAAAGCGTGTTCTGGAATACTGTGTCAGATGGGTATAACTCCAGTGCCTTCCTTGCAATATTTTCTGCGACAACCGGATCATTATGGAGCTCGCAAAATGCTAACAGATTCCTGACATGGACACGTCAGGCCGGATGGGCATGGCCTCAATGGTGCATGCCGCGTCTGTCAGACGACCCGCTCGTCCCAACATATCTAGAAAGAGTGTGTAGTGGCTCCTTTGTGGGGAAACACCGAACGAATTCCTCATAGAGTTGAAATGGTTGATGCCAATGTCAACCAAGCCACCATGAGCGCAGGCATAAAGCACAACAGAGAAAGTGATGTTATCAGGCTGAGCCCCAGCCAACGTCATGTCTTCGAAAACCGACAGCGCTTCGTAATAACATACGTTGGATGCCAGCCCAGATATCAGCGCATTCCACGACACGACACTTGGCTCCCTGATTGAGTGGAAAACACTCTTAGCATTCTCCAGACACTTATGCTTGCTGTACATGTTGATAAGGCTGTTAGAAACTGGGACCTGGCTGCTCAATCCCAGTTTCAGCGAGCAGCAGTGCAGGTGCTCCCCAGGCTCTATGGATGGCAAGGCCGCAGCAGCAGAGAGGAAGCAGGCGAGACTGAAACCGTCGACACGAACCTCCTCACGAAACATGTGGACTAGCAACTCAAGGGCCTTGGTTGGAAGGCCGATCTGATTCAGCCCCTTGGCTAGGCTCGTGTATGTGAAGCTGTCCCTTGCAGAAGCCATTGTTGTCGCCACCGCCCACGCGTCATCCATCCTTGCAAACCTGGAATAAAGATGAACCAGCGAGTTCCCGACAGCCACATCCAAAGACCCAAGGCTGGTCTTGAGCACATACGCATGGATTTTTGTAGCATGCAGGAAAGACTGTGAGGAGGAGCTGCAGCCCTTGAGAAGGGTGGAGACGGTGAACGAGTTGGGTTGCACCCCGCTGGCCCGCATCTCCGCGAACGCCGCAAACGCATCCTCGTCTTTGCCATGGCGTGCGAGTCCAGAGATGAAGGCAGTCCAGGACACCACATTTGGGCTGTCTGTGGCACTGAACACGTGGACCAAGTCGAGCAGACGGGCGGATGACTTGCTGTAGAAGTTGAGGAGCGCGTTGCAGACAGAGATGTCGTGCTCCAGAGCAAACTTGAACACGCGGGCGTGGAGCTGCCGTCCGGTCTGTGACGCCTGGGGCTGGGCAGAGGAAGAAGCACAGGCGGTGATGATCCCGGCGAAGGTGTAGGCGTTGGGCGGCACGGCGGCGGCTTGTTCCATGCTAATGAACATCCGCAGAGCGGCCTGGAGGTCCCCGGCCCGCGAGTGGCCGGCGATCATGGCCGTCCAGAGCACCACGTCCGTGTCGGGCGTGGAGCAGAGCACGGCGTGCGCGCGGGCCATGAAGCCGCAGGTGGAGTACATGTGGACGAGCGCGGTCTTGAGCACCAGGTTGAGGTCGGCCCCCCAGCGAAGGAGCTGCGCGTGGAGCAGCCTGCCATGGCAACAGAGGCGCCTGGAGGCACAGAGAGCCAGCAGGTTGGTGAAGGTGTGCTCGGTGGGCGGCCCGGCGCCGGCGGAAAGCATGCGAGGGTAGAGCGCCAGGGCCCGGGCCCAGTCCCCGGCGCGGAGGAGGGCGGACATCATGGCGGTGTAGGCGACGGCGTCCCTCCGCGGCATTTCGTCGAACAGCCTGGCGGCGGCGGGGAGGTCGGCGGAGTAGAAGGCGAGCAGGGAGCAGGCGAGGACGGGGTTGGAGGCGGCGAGGCCCCGGCGGCACGCCTGCGCGTGTATCTGGTAGCCCAGCCGGGCGTCTCGGCAGCGGAGGAGCGCCGAGTAGGCGAGCTCGTCGGCGGCAGCGACGGCCGGGTGGGCGGCGAGGACGCGGCGGAAGACGGTGAGCGCGGCGGCGTGGCGGCCTGCGCGCGCGTGGTCGGCTACGGCCGCGGCCCACGACGCCGCCGCGCGGGTCCGGCGTGGCGCCGGCGCGAGACGGTGGTGGTGGAGCCGCAGCGGCATTCTTCTTCTTCTTTCCGAGTCAGAGTCCGCTACATACATAAAAATCCATTCTTTCTTGAGCTAGTATATAGATGCTGAATTTCATTGCTTCATTCTTCCAAATCCATCCAGATAGACACATTCATTCATTCACTCGGGAATTCAAGACTGAAAATAATAAACAGCAAAATGTAGCATTGATCTGATGAATTTATTCATTTATTATCTAACTAGAACAAAATGTAGGTGCTTTCACATTCTTCTTTCATTAAATTTTGACAACTGATTCATTCATTTTTAGATTGATCCAAGTCCAAGAGATGCATTTTCTGTTTCTGTAACTAGAAAGAAAGAAAGAAAAAACAGCAACAACAGTGGCATTCTTTACATTGATCTGATTCTGAATCTGATTACAAGTCAAGTGAGCTTGGTTTCATTGTGCTGTCTTCTATTACAACACAATCAAAATTTAGTCTTCTTTTTTTCCTCTCACAGCACCACAAACAAAAGACAGCCACTCTTCTTATACTACTACTCCCTCTGTTCCAAAATAGGTGTCTCAACTTTTCTAGTACAAAGTTGTGGGAGTATGTAGCAGTAACTATCACATGTTTCTTTTGTGCAGAAAATCAAATCAAATCAAATCAAATAAGACCCTCCCCTCCCTTGAGCTTATTCCTTCCTTCCTTCCTTCTAAGGAAGATCATCCTCATCCTCCTCTCCTTCCGATTCGTCCGCTACCACCACAAGCCGCAACGGACCACCGAACAGTCTGCTCAGCAGCGTCTGGTTCAGTCCTCCTATCCCTCGCGCCGTGCCAGAATGCCAGATCCTTGACGCCAAGCCCTGCCACCTGCTGCGCCCATCGACCCTTGACGACTCGATGCGGGGAACGCCGCATGTACGGGGATCCAGATAGTAATTCAGGACCAGGCCGTCCCCGCGAGGAACGACCCCGAGGTCTCGTGACAGTGCCTTCCCCGCTATCTGGACATGAGATATGCTGGAAAGAAAGTAGAATGATCAGTACCTACACCTGTGCGATGGGGGAAACGACAACTCACCATATGTAGTAGAGACCATCGATTGCCTGTTTCTGCACCCTCCCAAGAAGCTCAACCTTCACCACCCCACCAATACAGAGAACCGGACGCGGTAACGTGAAGGATTGCAAAACATTTTCCTGGAGTATTTATTTGTCACACATAATAATGTTACTTGCTAAGCAGGTTTACATAAATGCAGCACAAGGAGACTGCTACTAGATTAGATGTTACCAAACAAAATCCAAGTAATAAACACTTTGAGGACACTGCTACAAGAGATGGATGAAATGCAATTTCTTCATGCTCAGCCTTGTAAGAAGGTTGCTGGTCTATATCAGCTGTTTGATTTATTTCTTCAAGACAAGATATCCTTATGTTGAGCGGACTGACCTGCAGCATTGGGAATTCTGGAGACGTGTAGGTCCAGACGTAGTTTGTGTCATGAATCAACTGGCCTTCATTTTCATCAGAGACAAGTGCTTCAGGGCGTAGCGGTGACCTTGGATAGCCCATCTGGACCCGGATGCTCTTTGGCGAATATATTGGGTCGCCATGCTGGAAAAACGCTGCAACGCGCACGGAGGGAAGTATTGTTATTGTTATTATTACTAGTCCTATTTAACACAGAGGGTGCATGAGGCCTTTTGATTTGTTTTATTTCTTATTTTGAAATCAAGCATACAGAAATGAAGGAAGGTGCACTTGAGTCTTGTTACGAAAAGAAAGCAACCTTTGAACGGCTGCACCTTGATCTCGTGAATGAGGCAGAGATCAGCCTGGAGGCGATATATGAGGCACTCGGCGGCGTCGGGGTCCCTCTGGCCGCCGCTGGACCAATAGGAGGGCCTGGAGGTGTCGAGCTGATCGACGGGCTCAAGGGTGTTCTCTACTGTCTCCTCGGGGAAGTTGTCGGTACTAGAGGCGCCTATGCAGTGGAGGATGCAGTCCCTGGGGTTGTAGGGCGAGAGCAGGCCGTGGGCGAGGTGCGAGTACACCCTGTGGAGGTTTTCGGCGGTGGTGTTTGACTGGGCCGCAGAGTGTTGGTCTTGGTCTTGAAGGGTGGTGCGTCTGGATGTGGTGACGTCGACGGCGGTGAAGGTGGAGACCTCCGGGCAGGCCCTGAGGCACTGCAGCTTGGTGAAGTGGTTGTCGATAACTGGATGATAAGAAACGAAACGAGATTATCAGCATTACTCTAGTTGAGAATTGGT
This sequence comes from Hordeum vulgare subsp. vulgare, assembly GCF_904849725.1. Lineage (NCBI taxonomy): Eukaryota > Viridiplantae > Streptophyta > Magnoliopsida > Poales > Poaceae > Hordeum > Hordeum vulgare. Next base: position 587,474,698 of record NC_058522.1, on the reverse strand, counting down.
ATATACTGCAGCTTGAGTAGTTATTAGCAGTATTGTGATTGTGATTGTGATTGTGATTTGGGGTGGAATGGATCGGTAATCAGTCAGTAGTGGTACCGAAGAATCTAGTTAGAATTTGTAGATAGATAGATAGATAGATAGATAGATAGATAGATAGATGAATATAATAAGATAAGATGAGATCCAGGGTGAGAGAGGGGGGGAAGGGGAACGAACCGAATTGTCGCCAGGATCTGGATACGGCAGATGCGCGGGCGAGGTCAGCGGGGTGGTGGATCATGGTGAAGACGGTGGCGGAGGTGTCGGGTCCCAGGTAGTCGACGAAGTCCGCCGCCGGCGAGGAGGAATCATCCATCTCCATGTCGTCGTGGTCCCAAGGAAGGAAGGAAGGAACCCTAGCTCGCCTGTCTGTTCGCCTTGGCCGACAGGAGATGGAGATGGAGATGGAGATGGCGATGACCAATCAACCAATCATTCACCCAAGATGGAGATGGCGGTGGTCTCGTCGGAGGAGCGCCACCGCGTGGCCGACAAGAGAAGAAAAAAAGAAAAAAGGAGAGAGATTGGGGGATTGGTTTTGCTCGGGTACGCAAACGGACGGACATCGTTTATGACTCACTAATCTTAATTTGATTTTAATTTGGGTCATAACGAACAGGATGATGCAGGCTGCAGCGTCCTCCCGTCTCTCGTTTGACGGGACTTTGCAGTTGTCCTCACTGGGCTTCAGCCGGACACTCCTCAATAACTGGGTGTACCAAACGTCATAATATAACTGGGTGACTATAAAGGTGCACTATGGGTACTTCCAAAAGTGTCTGTTGGGTTGGCACGAATCGAGATCGGGATTTGTCACTCCGTGTGACGGAGAAGTATCTCTGGGCCCACTCGGTAGAACATCATCACGAGCTCAATGTGACTAAGGAGTTAGTCACACGATGACGTGCTACTGAACAAGTAAAGATACTTACCGGTAACGAGATTGAACAAGGTATAGGTATATCGACAATCGAATCTCGGGCAAGTTCTATACCGACAGACAAAGGGAATTGTATACGGGATTGATTGAATCCTTGACATCGTGGTTCATCCGATGAGATCATCGTGGAGCAAGCGGGAGCCACCATGGGTATCCAGACCCCGCTGATGGTTATTGGCCGGAGAGGTGTGTCGGTCATGTCTGCCTGTCTCCCGAACCCGTAGGGTCTACACACTTAAGGTTCGATGACGCTAGGGTTATAGGGAATTGTTATACGAGGTTACCGAAAGTTATTCTGAGTCCCGAATAAGATCCCGGATGTCACGAGGAGCTCCGGAATGGTTCGGAGGTAAAGATTGATATATATGACGGATGGTTTCGAACACCCGAAGTGTTTGGGGCATCACCGGTAATGTACCGGGACCACCGGAGGTGGCCCGGGGGGTCCACCGAAGGGGGGCAACGACCCCGGGAGGTAAGATGGGCCAAGTGGGGTAGGGAACCAGCCCCCTAGATGGGCTGGTGCACCTCCCCACTCAGCCCAATGCGTAGGGGAGAGGGAAGGGGGGCAAACCCTAAGCCAGGTGGGCCTAAGGCCCACAAGGGGTGCGCACCACCCCTCCTCTCCCCCTTGGCCGCCGCACCAGCCCCCATCTAGGGCTGCCCCCCCCCCCAGGAGAGTGAAACCCTCAAGGGGGCGCAGCCCCTCCCTCCCCTTATATATATGGGCACCTTTGGCCATTGGGAGACAGACTTTTGCCTCTCCCTCGGCGCAGCCCTGCCCTTCTTTGATCAACGAGCTCGTCCATCACAGGCTCACTAGGGAGAGAGTGTTGTCTATGTATCCACACATGTATTTGAGTTTCCAATCAATACAATTCTAGCATGGATAATAAATGATTATCATGAACAAGTAAATATAATAATAACTAATCTATTATTGTCTCTAGGGCATATTTCCAACAACTTGATTGTATCGTTCGTTGGGAGCTCAGACTATTTGCATCATTGCATCATATTTCTTGGTTCTTGTTGGGTGTTTCTCTTTTGTGAGTTTTAGAGCTTATGTTCATCTTTACGACAAGCTTGAGTTCATCGAAAACAGAGCCCATATGCATCTTCTATGATGTTTTCAATGTTGGAGTTTTTTCACATATCTATATCATCGGTATTTATATACTGCCTCTTCTCAAGATAACCAACAAGCTTGAGTTTGCTCAATTCGGAGCTCGTATGCGAAAGATATGGCAGTTCTGGTATTCATGCTTTTCATGTGTTGCGTGTGGTCTACTTGGAATGTTCCAAGCGGCAGTACCGCTCCCTGGAGTGGTACAACCTATTATCATCGGTAGTATCGCCGGGGCCAGCGGTAGTACTTCTCCAGGGCGGTAGTGGCCCAGCTTGTACCGCTGGCCAGTACCGTTGTCCATAGGTTTCGACTCTTTTGGTGTCAGACTTTGCGGTATAAATGAGCGGTAGTACCGCCAATTGGGCGGTAGTACCGCCTATTACTACCGCGTCGGAAAACTCTTGGTTCTTTTGGGCTGGGACCGCAACTTTTCCTCGAGCGGATGTAGGAGGCGGTGCTACTCTTATGAGCGGTAGTACCGCTCCTGACAGTGGTAGTATCAGCCTCTGCCTCCCTCATTGAGTGCTGCCCTCTGCCCCAGTGGCAGTACCGCTCCTGACAGTGGTAGTATCAGCCTCTGCCTCCCTCATTGAGTGCTGCCCTCTGCCCCAGTGGCAGTACCGCTCCGTGGAGCGGTAGTACCGCTCATGTGCGGGATTAGGGGGTAATGGTTGGATTTTCCCCTTCCTATAAAAGGGTCATTTCTTCCCCATTGAGCCCTATCCTTTGAGCTCATGTTCTCCCTCCATTATTGACCTTCTTCGAGCTTGCTAACTCTCAATACCTCCAATGATTCTTGCTAGTTCTGGAGGGAAAAGAGCGAGGAGATCTAGATCCACATTTCCACCAATCACTTTCTCCTCTATGTGAGGAGAACCCCTTGGATCTAGATCTTGGAGTTCTTCGTGTTATTCCATAACGTCAGTTGTTGTGGAGGGATTTAGGAGAGAAGGACTTGGGCACTCTGTGTGCCCCTGCCATTGCATTTGATGCCTAGATTTGAGTTCTCCACGGTGATACGTGGAAGTGAAGTTTGAGAAGCTTATTACCCTTGTGTGCTTGGTACCCTAGAGATTTGTTTTTCATGGATGCTCTGGCGTCCTAGAAGTTTGGTGGTGCATCGGAGCCCAATTATTGTGTTGTAACGCTCCGGACAAGCAAGTCTCCGTCAACGTGTCAATTTGTGGTGCTGTTGTTTGAGAAGTAGGAGTATACCCCGTTCAGAAATGTATGATGAAGATTTATGAGGACATCCCTAACTTTGCCATTGCATTGTCTATGTTGTCCAACGATTTTTCAATGGCAACTAGCCCGATGGTCAGGGTTAGGGTATGCATCATGATGGGATCGACAACACTGTCAAGAGTAGAATGTGAGAGTGAGCTCGTGAGACGGTATTGAGATGCTTTCAAAAGTAGATCGAGGGAGGGCACCTCAAGAACTCGTTCAATAATGACAAATACACCTGTTTGTTTGTTTGTTTGTATATTTTATTTATGATAATAAATAATATCAATTTTTTTTTAAATTTTTTGCTGAAATAATGTGAGGTACCACAAAATCCTAGAGGGATACACACAGGACACTAGCAGTAGTCGTATCTTCTAGGTTAAGAAAAGGAAAGGAAAAGAAAAGAGAGGAGAGGGTTAGAATCCATCGGACGGCGGCGTGGTTATGATGTTGGATCGGACGGCGCAGCCTAATCCTTGATCCATCCATCCCATCCCATCCATCCTCTGGCTTTGGCTTTGGGTTTGGGCTTGAGTGAGTCCAACCCTGCTTGCTTCTCCATCCGTCCCCTACCTTCCCCCTGACTCCCGGCCGCCGCCGCCGACTATCGACCGCCGCCCCCGCCCCCGCCCCCGCCCCCGAGGAAGAGGAGGAAGAGGGGATGTCCGCCGGCCAGCCGAGGAAGCGTCCCGCGAACCCGCACCCGCACCCGCCCAACCACCACCACCAGCAGCAGCACAGATCGAGCAAGCGTCCGAGGCCCGACCACCCGCCCCGCTCCCCGCTGCTCACCCTCAGCTCCCACATCCACCTCCGATGGGATGAACGCTCCAAGCGGGCCCTCCCCGCCGACGACCAGATCGGACTCCCCTGGCGCCACCTCGCCCCCTTCCTCGACTCCCCGCCCAGGAGACCACGCGCCCGAGCCCGAGCCCTCGCCGACGTCGCCCCCGTCCCCAGGCGGATTTTCTCCCTCGCCCACATCCCTCTCCTCGGAGGCCTGCTCTCCTACCAGGTGGGTACCTCCCCCTCCCCCTCCTTGTCAAGTCTACTTTTAGACTATAAATTAATTATGGATATGGATGCTTGATTGTGGCTGCTTTTTTCGTTATTAGGTCTGGGACGCCTGCCTAACGGAGGCCGACAGGAAGTTCCTTGCTCGATTTCTTCCGGACGCCGACGCCGAGGAAGCGGTCCAGGATTTGCTCTCAGGGGAAAATCACCACTTCGGGAACCCTCTCCAAACCTGGCAAGTACTCCCATACCACTTTTTTTTTTTTGCTTTCTTACTTTCAAACTTCACATCATGACTGCTATGATGCAATCCTTGTGCATCTGCTACATTTTTTAAACCAAACTTATTTTATTTATTTTATTCATTCAACAAACGTGGACTAGGAATTTTGCTTGCACAATGCCTTTTTTCTTATGCAAAAACATAATTGCATTACCACCAAATAAATGCCTCTGCTTCTGCACCTGCTCTTAAGACAAATTTGCTGTCTGCTGTGTCACGATTCTCTGCTCACCTACTTCACAATTTCTGTTGCACTCCAGGTCCTCTGCTCTTTGCTCTGGTGATCTTCATCCAGACGCTGTGCTTAACAAGGACCAGCAAATCACAGCTCATAAGAAGGCATACCATGCACAGCTCAACAACTACCATACCGAGTATGTCCAAACGCAAATAATCTACTCCATTCTGCTCATATTGCAATTAATTGCCCACTGCAATTCTGTCTTCCCCTAATAACAACACCCTAATTATGCAGCATGGCCGAAACCGTCACCAGGTGGAGGGACAAATGGTTAACTTGTGACAATCCAAAAACCTTGTTCAGGTTATTCTCCCTCCCTCACATTTTATTTATTCAATGCTTTTGTTTCTACATCTTATCGGCCCCTTCATCCCCAAAATGACCTACATGTGGAACACACGCTACTTGATGCTCTTGGCAACCTTTGAATAGTTTTATGATTCACTGAGATTTTAAGTAGTTTCCTTTTAAGCATCTAACTTTTCGAGCCCCTTTCTAGTCCTTCAGCTTCTGGCTCGCCACCTAGCCTTTATGAGTTATCATTGGATTGCCATTTCCTTTTTTGTTATCTTGTGTAATATACTCCCTCCACCCCCAGTATAATATCGTTTTTCAAATTAACAGATGGAGTATATCTCATATATTGTTACTAGTTCGAATACCCTGGTGATACTTCGGCAGTTGCTACTAATAGTTCAACTGCTTCCCATTGGCTCTTACAAAAGGAAAAGCTCATGTGTTTTGGATTATTCTGACTTGAAACCTATTATTGCTCATCTCGTGTAGGGATAACCTTGCTAAACAGCGACGAGGGGACCGGCAGTCATCCGGAGATAATGTCATATTTTCTAATGCTCCTAAAAATGCAATACCCATGAAGGTTGTACGAAACGGTGACGTCACAAAGTATATGTCGTATATTAAGGTAAACTTTTTGGTGCTTAGAATACATTTTTCCTTCCGCTATGCTGGAGTAAAAATGCAAATAAAGTTCGAGCCATTGCAGTTCTTCTTAACATAATATAACCAATCATATATCATTTCTGTTTCTAATGCAGTGTCAAGCTTTAATTTGCTGGAGTAGCATTGAATTCATTGAGGACTCAGGACCAGTTCTTTTGCTGGCTTCTAGAATAAGCTGCCCCTCCTACCCCTTATTCCAGAAGCCCAACCAAATTTATTTTTTTAGAAGCCTGGGGCTTCTAAATAAATAATTTTTTGGGCTTCTAGAATAATCTGGGTAGGGGGCAGCTTATTCTAGAAGCTTAAAAAAGTCACAAAACGAACTGGCCCTAAAACAAGTAACTGTTAGATATGACATAATCCAGTTTTGTGAAATCTTTTCCTAGAGGACATTATGTTAAATTTTGATTGTTGCATCCATCAGCCACAGCCAATAGTAATATATATCATGTTCCCGTTACGAAGATGCCATATTGTTGGATGTATCTACCAGCAATTGTTTTTAATGTACTGCTGACGTTATGCTGATCTGGAATCACAGATTTACTTTGCTGTGCCTATTTTTCAGGTCAGCAGGGCTCAACATGATCTTGTTAAGAGAATGAAACAATCTGGTGATGGCATTCAGACAAGACATCTCGTTGGCGTTATTGGTGATATTGATAACTTTCATGTGAAACCATACGAGACACTGATGGAGGATGAGAAACAGAAACTGCACGATCATTGGTCAGTAATAATATCTTAATTCTGTTTGATTTTACTTTTGATGGGTCTTTTCTTACGTCAAACTATACCCATGTTAGGGTCATTCTGTCATGTAAAGAACTCCCTGCTGCTTTCGTGGCCCGCCGGGAAGAGAAGTTGATTGCTGAGAAATTAAGGAGGTCACTGTGCCGTGAAATTGCAGAGAGGAATATGTCTGCAGTTGAAAAGGTTTGTTATGCCTTACCATTTTGAGCACTTCAACTTTTAATGAAGAACATGATGTGGAATTTACTTCTATATGAAAATAGACTTGATTTTTTGCTTACATGGGTGAGCACACATGATGTCAAACTGCATGCACGTGCATCTCTAACAAATCCTGGACTAGGTGGTCGATGCATGCTCAAAAGACATGATGTTGATAGTATTTGGTACGGCCATACATCTGTTGTGCATGAGTATAGCAGATTTCTTACTACACATTTCTGCAATGGATTAGTAACTATGCAGTACAGTCGGTTTAGGCGCCGAGTAAACATGCAAACAAGAAACAACAACAATAAAGCCTTTAGCCCCAAACAAGTTGGGGTAGGCTAGAGGTGGGCTTTAAGTTGGGGTAGGCTAAACATGATGCCTTATTTATTACGTATTTATTATGAGAAGGCTAAACATGATGCCTTATTTATTATTTATTATGAGAAGGCTAAACATCATGTCTTGTTTAGGCAAAACATTCTTATTTATTATGTATCCATTTAAAAGTCATGATTAGTTTCTAACAATCTGCCTACTCTTTTTATTTTTATGAGAAGGCAGAGCAGTTAGGTGTCAGAACCGCAGAAGCTGGACAAGATGGCGCTTATCGAAATGCTGTCTCCTCAGATGGACAGGAAGAACTGGTAGAGCACTCGCCTCAGGATGTGCCGCAATCCGGGAATAACAGCAGCGCAGGTCTTGAAGATGAAGAGGATGCCAATGATACAAGTGATACTACTGATACATCCACAGATTCTCATGACAGCCCAAATACGACAGATCAAGATGGCAATGATACAAGTGATACAGGTACATCCACTGACTCTCATGACGGCCCAAACATGACAGATCAAGATGCTATGGACATGAATAACACGAATATACCTACCCAGAGT